>NC_056707.1:11555249-11797749 GCF_018831695.1 Puntigrus tetrazona | reverse complement strand
CATAGGTTTTAGTCTGTTCAGTTAGTCTGCAGTCATAATTAGCTTCATACAAAAACATTACAGGCCTATGAGTTTTGCCACATTACATAGCTATGTAAATATACGTGAGTATGCTTAGGAAAAAGTGCATAAATACATGTAATGTTCACACCGAGACCCTGGTTTTCATTTCTCCTGTAGTTTTATAAAACTGGAATCAGAACCTGTTAATCAGACTCCTACTTCAGTGTGTGACATGATACCTGTTCGTTTGTGGATGTTTGTATGCAGATTGTATTTACGCACGTCAAAAGTTGCTTCATTCACACCATTAATCATTACCTTCCTTGGTTTTCGTGACATCTGCTGCGGTGCATCTTTACATAATATCATTATATCTGAAATGTCAAAGCAATACTGGACTGATCATAAGCAGCTGTATACACTTTACGGTAATCCTACTAGACAATACGCAGGGGTGGACAAAATTATTAGTAGGTCTAACAGGGCTGAAAATATAGACCTTTTTATGTTTTTTAATTAAAAATTAACGATTTAATTTTATAATGTTCATGAAACATACAGATGGTTGCTCTGAGCTCAACAAATAACAGATAAAGAGAGCTGTACTTATTTGGTCCAATTTTAACTTTAATATTTTTTATACCTTAATACCTTTTGCAGCAATTACAGCAGCACATCTGTCTGGCATAATGGCAGTGTATTTCCTGAGAACTTCAACACTAATGTTATACAATGCCTTCTGCCGTTCAAGCCAAAGACTCTTCTGGACTTCCCACAGATTCCTTCTATTGCAAGTTTTGTCAATCGTTCATTCAATATTAACTACAACGTTCCCTCAATAAATTCCTAATTTGCTGCTTGTTAATAGTAAGTATAGTTTTGGTATCGGGTAGTATTAGGTATGTAATATGCATGCTAATAAGCAACTAATGATTTTTAAAAACGTTTATTTATACTTAAATATGCTAAAACAATAGCTGTGGTTTCACTTGATTTTGATGGTCCCTTATGAATGTTCTTTTGACAATAAGTAACTTTGCACCTACATGTCAACTAACTTTCATTAGAGTGTTTAGTTGAAAAAAAAAACTGGATTTATTTGAAATAGATTAATTATTTAATTAATGTCCTCACAAAATAATTAATAAAAAGCTATTTCATGGTAGTGCATCTTTACAGATAAGAACAAATATTCCAGTCAAAATGAACTAAACTTTATATTACAGGTGTAACAGTAATGAAATAATAATTTTAATGCACAAACAATATAAAGTAAAGTAATAAAAATGTAAGAATCACTGCATCTTCACAGGACAATGACATGCAAATAAAAATAGAGGAAATATAGGAGATGGAAAATACCATTCATTCAGGACCATATATATATATATATATATATATAATAGAACTGAATGGAAAGTCTTCACCGTCATAGAACAGAAAGCGCGTGTGTGCATGTGTATTCGATCAGTAATGCTCCGTTGTCACGCTGCTGCCAACACGTAATCCATCTTTGCCATCTTGGAGGAGAATTCATTTGAAGTGACAGAGATGGATTCCAAAAGTTCCCTGGCAGTTTCCTGAATCTAATGCAACCACTGTGTGCTTTCTCTCTCTTTGTTTCCTCTCATCTATCTCAAAGTGCGTGATTCAAATCAATGAATCAACAAAAACGATTCATTTTGTAGGCTGGGATATAAGCAGCCTGCTTACATTTTGACTAATTACTGAAATTCAAGAAAAAGACTCCAATATAAGTCCAATATATGACTGTGAGCTGACCATACATCACATAAAAATGACAATTTGAGGTATCAAGGAAAGTAAAAGGCTTGGCTAACCAGCAAGAGAATCTTGGCTACTGACTCCTGGAATTATTGTTAACTACATTTTTAGACTCTAATATCCTCTTGTTGGCAAATCTTGTTCCTCCATCACGTGATATTCTGTAAAATGCTCATGCTGACAAGAGACCACCAATGACACAGCTTCCACACAAGCTCAAATTCACATGGAGTTTCCCTCTAGGTTTTTTTTTTTTTCGACGTTCCTTGTCCAAATCTTCACCTGATCTGCACTGATGTCAACCAGCAAATCTATTACATCACTTAAACGCAGCTTTCAAATTCACATCACAATCGTCAGATTCACTTGCCTTGTTCTTCAGAGTGTTGATCGCTTTGTTCTGCTGTCTTTAGATCCCAGCCTTTTCTCTTCCAAAAGAAAATCTTTGGGGAAATGTTTATATTCAAAGAATCTGGGGCATAGGTCTATAAAACCTTTGCTCTTGCTGTATGGTATCAGAAGAAAGGGAAGTCTCAAATGTTCAGCTAAAGTTGATAGCCTTAATATAACTTTATGCCTTTAAGCCAACACCACTTCATCTTTGCATAATCTATATTTATTGACTATGAATAAATGATTGTAGGTGATTACTGCCGTGAAGCAGCGTCTAATGCGTATCTGGTGGTGTATATTCCGCTGTAGCTGGTCACAAAAGGCCAGGAATATACCAGAAAAGCAAAATCCCATTAAAAGTTCTATTGCACCTGCAAAGTCGGCACAGTCTCGATCTCGCATGTGCCCTCTTGCATTCGTTTAGTTTTGTGCGTTCGGTTGCATTTACACATTTCTTATTGGCACAGAGGCATATAATCTCAAGGGTGGGAGGAAAATCAGCCATAATCACATGAAAGAGAATAAAAGAATGAAGAAGAGACACATGACGCACAAACGTTCAGCTCTGATCTGGATGTCTGCTTCAGTGTCATGCTCTGTACAGACTCTACTGGATAGACGGTGGGTGGCAGAGCGAGATATCTCTTTCTATAGCTCTGTTCCAAAACCGAGTAAGCTTGTTGTCTGCATAGGCAGTTACCTTATATGACAGCATCCTTACTTAACTGAAAACTCATAAATGAGTGATTCGAAATTCTCTACATAGGCAGTGATTCTCGTAATGATTCCACAGGCAGATCATTAGCACTCCTCATGAGAACTCATAAATGATAATGCTCACAGTTGATTCCAGTAGAATTATGGTTGCATGTTGCTAAGCTAATAAACAATTTGATATTCTAATAAGCATACAAGCGCTTGCAGTATCGAATGAAATACAATGATTAATTAATTACATGTCCCGTGCTATAAAACAGCTTTTAAAATATAACATATGTGTTTGGAGTGCCTGTTGTTGTTTAAAGGGATATATTTTATTTGATTTATTTAATTTGACAGCATGTTGTCATTAGATTACGGCATCTTGAAATCATGGCCACAACCAAATACAAACTCCAGTAGTGATTCATATTCAAAATTCTGTCTTGATTATTATTCATCATTCATCACAAACAATATAGACATCTTATATACATAGCCTGTAAATGCAAGCTACTTGTCGTTCTCCGTTTTTAAAAACTTCCAATACCGCGACTGACCAATCAGAATCAAGTAGTAAAGAACACTGTGTGCTGAATGCTTTGATTGTAGAAAAATCAGCAGCATGATGGGTCTTCACAACTCCTTTAGGAAGCTTGGTTTTGAAACGGCTTATATATCTTGCTATAGAGTACATATCTTTTCATTCTCAGCTCTGTTCTCCGGAGTGTGTGAGGAAAAAAGAGCTTATACTGTGTGGTTCCCCAGAAGTTTCGGAGAGCGTAAGTCTATGTAGAGAGAGGGACGTGGCTGCCTATGGAAGGAGGGGTGTAAGTATAGAGGGATGGGTTTATCTCCCGGTCTGTGTGGAGGATGATGTCTCCTGGAGTTTTAGACGGCCAAAGTAAATGACAACACAGGGGAACCAGGTAGAGCCAGAGCTGTCAGTCACACACAGACATAAGCTGCTTCAGAAAGCATAATGCAGGCTTTATGTGTGTGTGTGCAGATATTCTTGCAGTATCAGTTTGTGGACTAACAGGGATTACCAGCACTGAGCCGTCAAGGGAGTCACATAGCTATTAGTATCTGTATCCACCTTCCTCTATCTCTCGCCATCTCTCTGCCTCTTTTTGCCACATGAAACACTTCTTTCTGCAACTCACAGACTCTTCAGCATCTTTTTTTTTTTTTTGCTCTCTTCTTCCTTTGTCTGAACTTCTTTACCTTTTCTCTGAACTACATTTCAGAACAGTGTGTGAAAAGATCTGTGACGAATCACCTCGCCCAGACAGACTGTCTGAAGCTTCACATGCCACCAGGAATATTCATTTCTATCAGCAGACAGCAATCTCTACAGACATATATCATAATTGGAATGCACTTCTCTGACTTTGAGATCTAACCGCATCTCTCTCGCACACAACTTTTTTTATTTTCTGCTTGGTCAGAGAGAGGCGTCGTAACGTTAGAGGTAAAACTGTCAGTTTAAGTATTTAGAAATGTGCTACAGGGGTAAAAAGTAAAAAAAATAAAGAAAATTAGTTTTAATGTCTGGTTTATAATGTCATTTTTGTTCATGTTAATGGATTTTACAGAAACTGTCCGACTGGGACTTCACGTTTTGTTCCCATCAAGTTGATAATGTCTTACCAACAAGTTATGAGCAAGTTAATTATTTCATTGTTTTTCAATTTATTGTTCATATTAACATTTTTTTTTGTTTGTTTTGATTTGACTTCTTTCCCAGACTCACATGAAGGCAGATTGCATAGTTAAACCAGTAGGTGTCGACAAGTAAGTGTCTTTAAGACTTATGGTGTGCTCATGACATATCATAATCAATTACCTTGATTACAAAATACCAATTTGTTAAAAGCTTTCATGTCCTTGTAGAACTTGTAGCCCACTCCATCACCTCAAATTTATTTCCCGCTATATTTAGGTATTTTTATTGCAATAAGTGGGTGCTTTTGAGTGAGTCATTGAATCATTTAACTAATTCATTCAAAACACTGAATCTTTAGGGACTAACAATTTTTTCGATTTTTATAAGGTCAGTTTTTGAATTGTACTTTGAATTAGTAACACCAGCATCATCAATTCCCGTATCTGTCGACTATGTAATTAGATAATGGTTGGAATATTTTACAAGTCACAAACACCAACAAATTTAAATAGTCTACTATATATGCTTAATGTGATTCTAATCTATACTCATGAACATGTATCCCATCAGACAGTGCTTTCTGTCAAACTCAGAAGCAAAGAAACAAACAGCTTGCAAAGCAGAATGAACTTGAAACACTCTTATCTTTCATCAGTCCATATCTGTAGCCAAACGTTTGTTTGCACAGCCGCGACTTCTGTTTTTCACTGCAGGCAAAGTTTCAACTCTGTGTTTTTTTTAACGTCGGTCCTTTGAAACAAACATGGATTTGTTATTTTAATGACTTCAACCCATTAACTTTGTCTGTCTTTTATACTTCACTTGTGGAAAGCTTGTTTCTTTCTTTCTTTACTGAACAATTACCTTGCCTGGTACGTTCATCCAAAAAATAAAAATTATGCTGTCATTCAGTCACCCCCACATCATTACAAATCCAGACCCTTTTTTTTTTTTTTTTTTTTTCTTTTTTCAGAACTTTTATTTTTGGCTGAACTATCCCCAGCAGCAGCAGCAGCAAGGTTTTATAATGTAGTTTGGCAAACTAAAAACGCAACACAATACTGATATTCTTACATGAATTATAATTATGTTTATATTAAATAATCACCTTTTTCATAGTTGACTGAAGCTCTATGGTTGGCTTTCAGGAGCATTACCTACCATATTTTGAGAAAAAAAAAAAAAAAAGTAACACACTTTTCTAAAATTATTATGCAATGCAAATTGGCCCCAAACTATAATTTCTGCATGGGTCAAAATGCGTTCATGTGAATTAATGAATGTGTGTGTGTGTGTGTGTGTGTGTGTGACAACATCCTCGAAAGAATTTAGGCCACCTCAGAACAGCTGCCTCAGCCTTCAGCGGGACTACTTCAAACACATCGTTTCCAATCTAGTCGAGAGCGAGTGAAAATAATCGGAAGGAAGTGTAATGATTGAGCGGAATAAAAATAAGAAACCTTTTTTTTTTTTTTTTTTCTTGTTTGTGAGCTTCACTCATTCAATCATGTGCAATTTGCCGGGGTAATTGAGGTGGGGCGAATAGGAAAGAGTTAAGCAATTAAGAGTTCACGGGTCGCAGCTGTGTTCTGACACGCCGTCATTAGTTTTCTGATGATCTGCTTTTTTCTGTTGCCTCCCTCAGGTTTTCTCAGGCCAGGAGAGAGTTTCAGATTAGAACATCTGGAGTTTCATGTTGAAACGGCATCGTTCTCCCACCGAGACCCGAGTGAAACCATTAGGCCAATGAAGACAGAAGAGCAAGTTTGACTGCGCCGACGCACGCAGCTTTCCGGTACGCTCTTTAATCACCGCTTATCTGCAGGAGCACAGTTAAACACCTTCCTCTCCCTCCTGTTGAAATCTACATCACTCCCACAAGCCTCGGCCCTTCATCTCTCTCTCCCTTTAATGTAATGTCATTGTTTTCAGTTGTACTTTGTTTCCTCTCTCTTTTTCCCCAAGTTTGAGAAAACAGCCTGCGCCGCTGATATGTGTGCCAACTATGACAAAAGCGCTGCTGAGGAATGTTGCCGTGTGTCTATATGATAGAATGCTGGGTAAATATAGCTGTCGTTTTCATACGGGTCTGTTTCTGCACCATTGTTTTCGCTGACAGAATGAAAACACAAGGCCCAAACAGATGCAGAAGAATACGGTACACCGTGCATACATTCAGTCATCTATTTTCTCTTTTTGTGTGTTCTGTCTAGCGTTTTATTGACCGTTACAATTATATAGTTCGAAAAGGCTTTGCGGCAATTATAGTGAGAAGAATTATTTTTAGCTACTTTTAATCAAAAAGCGCATTTTAAAGGGAGTTTGTGCACATGTATTAAATATATATTATAAAAAATATATTCAGATGTTCGTTTTTTTTTTCTTTATCTTCTTAACTGCTATTAGGTGTAAAAAATTAATGGTGGTTTTTTGGACACATGCATGTTTCAAAGTTGTGTGCCCCCTTTTTTGTCAACACCGTCAGACATTCATTAAAATGTAATAAAATAATTTCATGACTCTAAAGTTCACCTCTGCAGAGTACATCACTGTCAGGCAGGCTCTGCTAAGTTTTATAGTTTTTGAATATTTTAAATGGTAATATGTCACAACACCATCTTCCATTTTCATTTTCTTCTGAAGCTGGTCCCATTAGCATCTAGCATTAACAGAAAAAAAAAACAAAATGGCTACTACATGAACTCTATTTGTTTTGTGAGAGAAATAGCAAATTTGTCAAAACCGTCAGATATGACCATGTAGCATAATCACTGTTTGTTGCGTTTGTTTTAATACAGTAACTGATTGATTCAAAGCATTTGGTTAAATTATTACAAATTCGGGTTTTCTTCACCGTTGTCAGATGTGTCAACTATATTTTGATAAAATTGCATTGTGATTTCTTATGGAGTTGTTGGTCACGTGTGAAACTTTAATCTGTCTGCTAAAATGACATTGTGTCAAAAACATATTCAATGCTGTTAAAGATAAAAATTTTAATTAAATTACAATGTCCAAAGTAAAAAAAACAAGACGAAACACAGCTGAATCTTTTGAATGAAGGACAATTTTGAGAATCGTCTCGTGGTTGTCATTAAGAAGGCGATGTCATGTAGGTCTGGGATACCACCCTGTTTTTGTTCTGTCCGGATCTGTATCTCAGTAGTCCGGCTCTCATGTGACATTCTCATCAGCTGCATCACACATGGCATTTCCTTTTGACATTAGATCAAGCAGAGGGCTGGGAACAGAGGAAGCGGACTAATTGATGGATCGATTGCTAATCAACACAGCAAATCAGTGCGACTGGTATTAAGCGTTCCCTCTTAAAAAGTCATTTACAGCACAGTTAATTGAGAAGGTCATCCAAAAATGAAATAGCTGTCATTACTTACTTACCGTGTTGTCATGTCATCTACTGTATGTAAAACAAAAAGGGAAATTTGTACGCAGATCTTTTCCATATTATGAGAACAGGCTACCAAACTGTAAAAGCTGTCTTATTTGTGCAATATTTCCTGTAATACCACATTATACAGTAGTTTAGTTTGAAGAACAGACCTAAACGTACTTGTTTTCAGTCGTGTTCTTTTCCCTGCCAGAGCTTTAAATGAAGACGCATTCACGTCATTCCTGTAGCTCGAACAGTAGAGCATGACGCTTTTGCAAGTTGCTTTGAATAGAAGCATCCGCCAAATGCATAAATGTAAATTTTGTCAGTTTTGATGCCAAAATTCCGTGGAGAGTAAAACTTGGATTATTGTGAGTTTTCCCATGAATAACAACCTAAATTTCTGTATTTTCTGCCCACACAAAGTTATCACATGATTTCAGAAGACTCAGGCATGAGTCATTATTTGTCCTGATTTATAATTTTTTGTATCCACATTTTCCTGAACGCAGAAGTAAGCCTATGGGTGAGGCTTTCAATTCATTATATTGACGCTTTAGGGAAATAATGAGGAAAATAACATTGTGCAGTAAACGGTAAAACTAGTGTTACAATCCACTGTGTTCATAATTAAGATAATACATTCAAATAACACACCGCTTTTCAAAAACGAGCAGCAAAACTCTTTTGTACAGCTAAAAATAGCTGGACTCGGATGCGACCAGAAGTTTTCCCAAAGAATTTACAAATGGCGGCCCGTTTTTAAGTCAGGACAAAGACGGATAGTGACTAGACACTATCTCAGACTCTCTCTTTTATGCACAACTAACACCCAGCTTCCCAATGCAGAAAAAAACAAAAAAAAAAACACTCCATCTGCTCTACACAAAATGTATTGAGTAGTTCTGATATAATTTCCATTTAGAATTCAAGTGTTACAATGCATATCATGCATTATTTATGCTATATTGATATAATTTAATGTGAGCTAGTCCAGGACAACTTCCTGTAAAACTGTTTTCAGTCAAACTATATTAGACATGACTGGCACAAACTGGCATTAGCTCTGCCATAAATGTCACTTCTCATAGATTGACTGTGGCCGTGGCATATCGTTTGAGAAATTAGTTCAATAATCAAAACTACTTTTCCAATCTTTGTACAAATAATCAAAGCACATTTGCACATTTTAGTCTTTCTTTCTTTCTTTTCTTTTACATATTTGCTACAAAATTATGCCATAAGAAATCACGTTACAGTTATTTTACTAGTAAACTATGGTAATGGCAAAATAAATAAATATAGCGCTTCTCTATTGAAAGTTTAACTGAAGTATCAAGAGACAGCTTGTTGCTGTTTATTTTTTTATACCCACAGCATGCGCGAGTGTAGTTACACAAATGTGATTACCGAAATGTTATTTTTGATTTCAGTGTTTTAAATGAAAACGTGAACCTATTTTTTGATTAATAATAATTATTCACAAGACTAATTGTTGTAACAAAATGCCAGAAATGGCAATATAGTAAAATATAATGTCACTAAATGGAAAAAACTCCAAGGCTCAATCCCATTTCTACCCCTTAGACCTTCTCCTTTCCCCTACCCCTCCATTTTGCATGTTCACATAAAAAAAAGCAGCAACATGGCTGCCCGAACGAACAAAAAGAAGCATTATTGACATTAATAAAATATAGAAATGAAAAGCAGTCATTTGTTTTACGCTATATTCAATTATGTGTTCAAATTAAGGTCATGCTATTCAAAGAAATGTTTGCAAAAAGTCTCAGATCTTTGCTAACGTTGAACCGTTGACGTTACCGATTGCATGACAGTGCCACGGCATCTCTGATCAGGGCGATTGCCGTCATAGACATCCGCTAAACCCTTTTCTCAAAGGTAGCCGATCCGAGAGCAAGAGAGAGGGAGAAGTTGCATGTAAGCGTGTCTGTGCATTTCTCTTTACAATGAGTGAGTTACTGCAAAACCAGCATTTTTATTCTGAAAGAACTTCGGTCTTTTTCTATTGTTTGTTTTATCTTGTTTTCTTCTGTCTTTCCTCTTTTCTCTTGGCAGTGACGGAGGAAAGAAAAACAGAATTAACCTTGTCTGGCTAAAGTCATCTTTTCCTCTCCTTCCTCTCGTAGCTCATACAGACATAACCTGCCCAGGCCGGGAGGGCAGGAGACACACAGAGAGACAGAGAGAAAGAGAGAGAGAGAGAGAAAGAGACACGGGCGAGGGCAGGAGAGTGGGTAAATAAACAGAACAAACTACAAACCCCTGTGAGCACTGATACCCAGCTCTCTCCTCAGATCATTCCCTCGTTCGCCGTCCACCCTTTAAACACCAGCTGCTGGACCTGAACCCCGCCGGAGGCCTCGAACCCTTACAAATGTTTGGATTACAGGAATGACCCGCTGAAGGAGTGTTTCGCTGTTAAGTGGGACATTATTCTTGTGGGCTACTCTCAGGCAGAAAGCAAATTCTATACCTGTTTTGGCATAAAGGTTTCAGTGTACATGTACAGTACGCGTCAACAAAGAGCTCCTTGTGTTCGAAGTGAACTCGCACACACTTTCAAGAAAAGAAAAGATGAAAAGGGAGGAAAAAAGACCAACATCGCCTAGATGGAGTCAGTCAATGGAGCCGTCAAGTTATCAGTTAACTCCAGTGGCATGTAGTCAGCGGAGCAGAGCGGGAGAGAAAGAAGCGGAGGAGAGAGGAAGAAAGGAGCGGAGAGGAGGGCTGAAACAGGACACTGGTTTAGGGTGCGATGGCTGAGTTGAGCTCTTATCAGCACTTCTCTCTCAATTACACCGCTAACGCTACTCTCTCGCTCTCTTTATTTCAATCTCTCCATTATTCCACTTATCTGTGTTGCTTTCTTACCTAGTGCCTTTGCAAAAGGGCAAATTACGTGAAAGGCGAGACAGCATTTGAACAGATCCCAAACTGTGAGCTCAATGAGGGGGTTTGTGTGTGAGAGAGAGGAGAGAGAGGAGAGGGAGGGAGAGAGTCAAAGGCAAAGACAACTCACATTGATATTTTTTTTTTTATCTATTTTACAAATTTACATCTGACGATCTGGCTTCTTCTAAAATAGCAGTAGCTGTATTTTAAAAACTGCTTAAAAAATAAATAAATCATTCTATCAATCGATTAAAAAAATCTGCCAGCCACCATGGAGTATTTTTTAAAGAATAAATAGCAAATGAAATACACAAAGTTTGATTTGAAGTCTGTATTTCTTTTTTAAAAATCTCTATCGCTCAACAAGCATTCATCAAAAAATACAGTAATATGTAATATTTTTATTAAAAATGGCTTCATCATTCTTTTAATGAAAAGTTCAGATGTTTTAAATTTATTTGAAGTATTTTTTTTTTTTTACATTATAAATGTTTTTACTGTCACTTTTAATCTATCTATCTATCTATCTATCTATATATATATATATATATATATATATATATATATATATATATATATATATATCTTTAATGTATCTTTGTTGAATAAAGGTGTTAATTTATATCATAAATTAAATCTGAGAGTAGAATTTAGGTGTAATGTATGATAAAAAATATTAGCTATCTAACCAACAACAACAAAAAAATAATAATAATAATAATAATAATAATAATAATAACTGGACATGTTATTTTTGCTACTAAACTGACATTTGACCACTTCATCAGAACAAACCTAAGGTTAGCTTTTTTTTTTTCCTGTGGATTTTTTTAAATATCCTAACTGTTCTTTCCATCTAATGCATGTTAACTTAAAATCATGACAAATGTAGTTCATAAGATATGTAAAATATCTTCTGAAACCATACAAAAGTATTGTGTACTGTGTGAACAACTCCTTTAATGTTGCACAGAAGAAAGTCACAGAGTTTTAGAAAAACGTGACGGTGAATAAACCGTAGTTGCCTCATTTCTGGGTGCACTATCTCTTTAAGGTTTAAGCTACTCTCTGGCTGATGTGTTTATATCCAACTGGCAAACAACACCAGCATTTACATTACTGTAGAAAGATAGCAATGGATTATGGCTCTTCACAATGAATATTCACTGCCGAGTTCACACTCGCATACACACACACACACCTGTGTGAACTCGGGCAGCTGGTTTGGCGCTACAGGAATAGAACATGAGACACTGTAGAGTAGCAATTTTAACACTTTCCAATGCTTTTAAGAAGATGACACCTGCTGAAGAACTCTGCAGCTGGACGCTCTTAAACTACGGATTGAAACAAAGGTGAAAAAATCCAAATGAAAGGCAGCTGCCCAACACCTCTATTTTCAGTCTCTTTTTGAAGTGCGTACCGTAACTGCTTTTCTATATTCCTCCATCTTTCATAAGAATGAAAAATGTGTGTATATTGCACTTATCTCTGCAATTTTAGAAAGTCATTTCTCTTTTTCAGTTCAAGGAACTTTTTTTTCTTTGTTTTCTTTTTCTTTGCATGTGTATACACTTTTAAATATGCATGCATAAAACCTTTATTTGTAGGTAGCATGCCTTTAGTATCATGGCACCGAAACCCTTGCACCTCATAACATTAGATTTTTCCTTCTTTTGTTAGTTTTTTTTTTCCTGCAGTATTATTTTTATACCATATAAAATGTTTAATTCTGTTTTTCTTGGTTTCTTTTAATTGCATTTACATATAGCATTTGTTGCTTTTACTTCACTGGATGTAAATCAGATTATAAATATTGTTATTTTATATTGAATTCTAAAGATTGTATATTATTGGAATACATTTAGGTTTTAAATGTAAATATTTATGACAGCATTTATGCAAGATTATGTCTATTTCTTCTTAAATTCTGAAGAGGACTGCTTTTGACTACAATACCATTTATTTATTAATTTCCTAACTTTTTTGTAGCAATTTTGTTCTTTTTTATTAATCTTTTGTATTCGACGAATGGAAAGCACTGCAAGTCCGATGGTAAATGCAGAGTTAGAATAATAAGCTCAGACCATCATTACAATATTATTGGCTAATTAGTTACATTGTTTGTTAGTCTGTTTTTGTTTTAGTTAACACGTAGTGTTGCACATTAATTTCTCCTCATGGCACATAAAAGAGATTTAATATTTAGCTGGGCATTGATGTCGCACATGGGGATGATCACACACCGTCACACGGCGTTTATGTTCTCAACAAAGCATTTCCCTGCGTTCTGTCCATAACATCTAAGCGCATTTTACCAAAACAAGTATCAGAATCAAGCCTAATGCTTTGCAAACTCCCTTGTGACGTGACCTGTGTTCAGGAAAGACGTTTTTTTTTTTTTTTTTTTTTTACCTGAGACATGGCGCCAGTGTAATTAGCATGACAGCGTAAACTATATTCATGTCTAAAAAGCTCTAAATGTTTGTTATTGTGCTGGTTTTAATTCTCTTTTACGCAGGCAGTGAACTATAGACAAAGAGCCGAGGTCCTTCAGGACACCAGAGTGCTTTCCAAAGGCACTTAAATGTATTGTTTACCAAGCAAATGCTTAATTACCAGGTTGAATTAATTAATTACACTTCTCCTAAAGACAACAATACCCCATCCCCTGAGTGAACCTGGTGTGTGTGTGTGTGTGTGTGTGTGTGTGTGTGTGTGTGTGTGAGTGAAGGGGCTAGAGGTGACCCGCTCTTTCTTCCCTCTAAAAATAAACTAACGGGAAAGAATTGCAGAGCGGGAGAGGACGCGAGTGGAGTGGGGTGGGTCCAGGGGAGCAGACAGGTTAACATCACATTAAGTGGAAAGGGCAGAGCCGTTTCTCTCTGCTTAAAGTGGAAATTTTGTGCATATCACAGAACACCCCACACACTGAAAGGCTCATTAGCATGAGGCAGAGAGATGGAGCTCGGTCCGATCTCCAGGGGTGTGCCCACGCTAGAGCCAGAGACCCTTACATACACACCCTCACTTCAAGAAGAGATCGATGCAATTCTTCATGTTCGCACACTTGAGTTTAACACGCATTTAATCAATTCAACTGAAAGGCTGTTAAAATAGTCTCTCTTGTCTCTGCGTAACACGCAGAGCCCATTTTAGGTGGTGTAAACACTGACTCTGCGGCGCTTTCAATACATTGCTGTCTTTGTTTAGGGGACTTGACGGGTCAACTTTTGAATCAGCCGGAGGGGTTAGTTTGGGCCGGGGGTATCTGCTATAATCTGAATAACTTATTATTTTTCTTTAAATGTGGCTTGATATGTGCCATTCGGTAATTAACTTGTTGATAATGAAATTGTTGGCGCAGAAACTGTTCAAAGATTTGTAGTCAGATTTTTATTTTTAAGAAATTAATACTTTCATTTGTAAAGAAAAAAAAAATGCATGTTTGAATGATTTTTGAAGGATCACGTGACAATATTTAAATATGTTCAAATTTAAAGCTTATGTTATTTTTAAACAATATTTTACAGTATTATATTTTTTCAATAAGCTATTTATAAATGTATCAAAGACAATATCAACATTATGGAACAAGGTTACAGTAATTGTAATCTTGTAATTTACAAGAGATTTATTTTTTTTACTTTTTGCGTTTATTATGTCTTTATACTTTTTCTACTGATTTTTGACCATTCTAGTGGTCAAAATTGTTCAGCTTACATGCTAAATGTCACTAGTACTACTGACTAGAATAGCAGAGTAAACATGTACCTGCCTAGACACCATAAATCATGTGGTAGAAATCACTGAGTAATGTTTTCTTCTATTGTCCACCCCTTCCCCCCAAGAGCAGTACGTACGCATGTGTCTTATTGTCCTTCACAGAGGAGGAAAACAGAACTTGGCGATTTCTCAAAGGAGACGTGCTCATTCCCCCGGTGCACTATGGGATATGTTCACCTTGTCCTAGAATTTGTATTCTTTTTTTACTTTCCTCTAACCTTCCAGTCTTTGAGTCACCCTTTCTGCTTTAGCATTATCTAGTGCTTGTCATGAACATTATCTTCTGTTTACCCATTATTTCTGAATCCTGATTGGCTGCAACTGTCCTGTGATGTTTGCAGATGTGTCTCATTGAGTTTTGAATGTCTGCGATTAATCTCCCACAACGCACCAGCAAGACTATAATAGGCCATTCGAACGCCATTGGCCACTGAAGTCTATGAAAGTGAGAGAGACTGTAAAAATGGTGTGTACATTTACTCTATATGTATCTGACTCATAGCCCAACCAGGGGAACGACAAAATGCTTAATGTTTTCATGAGAGCACAAGTGAATGGCTTTGCTTTTATACACTCTATTAATGTGTAATTATAATTCGGATGAAAAGAGAGCTATTATCATTGCGCTGATGAGGCACAGCTCGTTCGCTCTTGCTCACTATTGAAAAGCTTTTATTACGATGTTCAATGTCACTGCGACTGCCTGAGCCTCAGCGGTGAATGCACAAAGATGTCTGGCCGCTTTTGTTCAGCTGGAAAATTCCCATAAATGTCGGGACCTTTTCTACTCACCGAATGGAATGTCTGTGTTTTATTGGCGGAGTAATTTCTGTGAAGTGTATGCAGCGGAGTACTGAAGACTGGAGTAATGGTTGCTGAAAATTCAGCACTACAATCACATAATAAGGATAGAACTACATAATGAGGATAGGACAATATTCAGCCAAGACACAACTGCCTGGGTGCAAGAAAATCTAAATTAGCTTTAAAGTTGTCCAAATGAAGTTCTTTGCAATGCATGTTACTAATCAGAAACTAGGTTTTATGGAACACAGTCTTTATTCATTTTTGACATAAAAGAAAAAGGATCATTTTAACCCATATTTGGCTATTGCTACACATATACCCCAGTGACTGTGGTCCAGGGTCACATACTGTAGTGTATATAAATACAATGAATGTAAGACTTATTTAAAAAAAAAAACATACAAAATTGCGTATAAATGTGATTTTGGAGAACGTATGTTTTTTTTGTTTTTGTTTACTTTTCTTGCTTTCTTTTTGTAGTAAATATATCATGAATAGTCAGTACCAGCCCTGCTTTCATTTCACCTCAGGTGACTAAAGCTCGTCACCGAAGTGCACATACAGGCATAATGCTAAACATCTGTCTAAATCCATTTTAATATGTTGGAGTTCTTCTCTGAGTGGAAATATCCTGTTCTATCAAAGATCTGCCTTTGATACCAGTTCAAGCACATTTACTCTTCTTGTCAAGCTAAAGGTCATTTTGAGAGATCCTATGAATATTATTATGTACCTGTGGAATTGCCTGACATTTTTTGATACATGCTGCACTTCTTTTTTTCCTTCTGTCTCAAAGACGTATTTCTGTTAATAGGGTTCCCACACACATCTTTGTCAAATTTGAAATATATGGAAATGCATTTAGCCCTTTAAGGAACATGAGATGCTTAAGAATACATATGCAGTGTGATTTGACAATATCTTGACTCACGGCTAGAAACAAAGTTTACTCAGACATCATTCATTGAAGAGTATCCAGAAGCATAAGAGTATTTTGACCTTCATGATATAATCCAAGTGTTATTTTGTGAGTGCATGTATGTACGGCAAGACTTCGTTGAGTTAACTGTTGAGTATGAGTGATGGTTTTGCTTCTCTTAAGCACGTCATTATGGGAGATGAGTGCATGAAAAGTGCTCAAACACGTCTCTGCTGGCACTGAGCTCCTTAAGAATGTCAGCTCTAGTGAGAGCCTGATTATCTAATATACGAATGCGCGCCTAGGATAGAGAAAGAAAGATGTTTTTACCACCAACATGCATCTCGGAAATTTCTAGAAGGCCTATAAATATTTATCTGGCTTTCTAATGCAGTCCCCATTGGCGGAGCATGTGGAAGGTGACAGTCTTTGTGCACTCACTTGTGTGTGTTAAAGAGAAATACGTGTGTGAAAGTGCTACTTCGCACCTCTGGATGGAAGGTAATGTAGTCCGACTCAGACCCAAAATAAATAAGTAAACAAGAGATGACAATGACACGTTCCCTCTTTGAAAAAAAAGGTAGGAAATTTTCAAAGGGAAGTGTGTGACAGTGAATGTTATACGTCAAAGTGGAAGACTGGTGTCAAGATTTCGCCGAGGGAACTTTTAGTGCTTTAAACACAGTGCTGTTGGAAAAACTTTCTGGCGAGGAAAACGAAATTTAAAGATCTATAAGACGTACAAAAGGACTAGAATAAACTAGACGGGTCCTGAATACTGATTTGAAGGTCAGGACGTTGATTGGTTTGTGTAGACATTTAGACGATTTGTTTTCAGCTTATCAGTCTCGGAAACAGAAAGCCTAGAAAACCCTACGAATCGTTCTATTTATTTAAGTTAATTGCAAAGTGAAATTTAAGTTTCGGCTTTCAGGCTTTGACAACAGGTTTTGAAGTCTATCCACCAACAGGGTTCTATAGTGTTTAAGACAAATTGACATAGGCTTTATAGGGTTTTACGCAGTGTGTGTGTATGTGACTCCATCAGTGTTTTTGTTCCTGAGATGAACTATTGGCTTGGGTCCACAGCTCTTCATACACACTTCAGAGACCGATGCCCTGCTCTCAGCTCTCTGTTGCCCAGGAAACAACCTTCTCAGTGCCACAGGCAAGGGTGGGCCGCCATTGTGGAGCTCTCGAGTAGAGCACTTCAGCTCACAGGACTCTAATTCCCTCTCTGATGCTTTCTGTAGAATCCCTCTACCTCTGCTGTTCATTATCTTTGGCCATTGTGTGTGTGTGTGTGTGTGTGTGTGTGTGTGTGAGAACACTCGAATGTGTTTGGTAGGTGTACACCATATCCGCATAAATATCTACCCTTGTATCTCACACTAATTATTATAATGGTATCATTTTAATGGCGCCATAACTGTTACCGCAGCACTGTGTTTATACATTGATATTTATCAAAGGGAAAGGATTCATCTTATTTTTGTGTTCATTTCTCTAAGATTACATAAACACAGCTTTAAAAACTTTGTAATGAGTAGCCACAGTTAAACTCTTCTTCTTTTTGGCATCTTTATGGTATCTGTTACTTACATGCTGTTTTAGGACTGATTCCAAACAAGACAACATTAATCTGAAAGCTTTGTTCATGTTCTGAGTCTCAGCAGGTCTTGCCCCGAAACCCAAAACCCCTCTGTTATCTGGGATTAATCTGAGAGAGAAGGGGACAGAATCATTATTAAATTCATTAGGTAATTAATTCAATTTCACTAGAGCTGTGCTGCATTACTGAAATGAGTATTTTAATGCGAACCAGACTCTGAGTGAAACATTACAGAGTGCATGCGGAGCGCAAAAACAAATAGTCCCTGGAAGTCCATGACACAGCGCTGCATCGGGAAAAGCTAATAATCGCTTGACTGATACTGCAGTGTTACTTTACACTAAAAAAGGTTCTGCAAAAAAATCAGTTCATTTACTAACGGCGTTCACTTTGTGACCGGCTTAGAATGTAAATAACTCGAGAATGTCATGTAACACTTTTTTTTTTTGACATGCTTCACTTCAGTCTTTGGCACTAGCTTTTTGCTGCAGTTAATTTGATAATTGCTTGTTCTTTATTTATGCTCATAAATAATCAGTCACTTTGTTCCACCTAGTCTCAATTGACTGCTTGATAATAAAAAATAAAAAAAGCAAGCTCTAGCAAAGCAGTGACAGATACAATCTGAATGGATGGCTTTATATAAATTCCAGGGGGGTTTGGCCTAAACGAGCTGCAAAGTAGACAAGACTGGAGTTAATGGTGTTAATTAAACCTAAATGAAAATAAATAAATAAATAAATGGAGATAAAATGAATGTTCATTTAGTTTAACGTTGTGCTAAAACTCCAAATACCAAATAAAATGAATAAAAAAATAAAGAAAAAAAATCACAAATACGCATGCAATATAATAAATAAACTATCACAATACTAAAATATAATTGATTCAAAAGTCCATGCTCACAAAGGCTGCATATATTTGACAAAAAGCTAATTTTGTCAAATATTATTACAATAAATGTGTATTTTTTCAATAGAATTTGTGTGATGTTTAAACTGAATGTTCAGCATTATTTTGCATTACAGTGAGTAGAAGTATTGTCTGTAATTGTAATTGTTTTGCTTTTTAATTAAATTGTTTGTGCGACCGCATGGGAAAATGCATATTTTATATATACGGAGTCTCCGTCACATATCATTTTGAAAAAAAGCAACACACAGGGGCCACTGGCATACAGCAACACATCCACGTCATTGTCAATAGCTGATGGATTAGCAGTGCTTCATTTTAGCAATGCAAAGGCCGTCCGTGCTATCGGCGAAACAGTATTTATCGATTAATCATTTTTGTCTGTTGGTCCGTTTTAATCATCTACTGTACAGCATGCAGCACTCACCTTATGTAAGTAATGCATTCATAGCCGCACAGTGGAATGCAAAGCAATTTTCTCACAGTGGTTGAGGTTGATTATGTGTGTCACCGACATTCAGCAAGTATGTAATCAGATAGGATAGATTTAATCACGTGCTGTCACGCCATCTTACGGAGTCCTGAACTCAGACATGAGTCGAAGTGACAATTGGACATGTTTGCCGACTCGAAATATGACCTTTTAACAGCGTTGTCCAAAGATATTTCGCACAAGGTTGTTTTCTCAATTTAATTTATTCAGCGCGTGACTTAATTGGGCCTTTAGTTCTATTCACACCGAGCAAAAACAGACCAATCATATTAGGAACATTTGCGTTGTGTGGAAAAGGCTTTCTAAATAAGAATAAAGAGTAGATTGAGTATTAAAAAACATTTGCGTTTTATCGTCTAGCAAATTAGACTTGAACGTGTAAACGGTTCTTAGCGCTTGATATTTAGCTCTTTAAATCTACAACTGTTCAACATACATAAAGGTCAAGTTTCAGAAAGGTCTTTTGTGTGAAATCTGCTAAATGTCTGGCTGGAGTAGAGTTTCTCATCCCTCTCTTCCTTTTCTGGTGCCCTCGAAATGTGCTTCCTCTCTCTTTCTCGGAGGAGATTAATGGTACCCATCTGCTGTAACATGTGGGGTTTGTCTAGATGATGCTACTGTGACATGATACATAATGGAGCCATTGTTTCAGCAAAATGGCTCAATCAGCCGAGATTTGTTTAATACCGCGCCTGATAAGACATTGAGATGTTGCAGACAGACAAGCTCTTCTATTCTGTCAGTAGTTTCAAATAAAAGATAACCGTTATATTTGTCAGTGCCAGAAAGGATTTATTCAATAGCTAAAAGTGTATGTAAATTAGAAGAGCATCACGATATAGGTGTTAAATTATATAAATAAACATACTGTATATTAAATGTCAGCATATACAGTACACCCACACAAACATCTATACATGCTGCAGCTGCCAATTTAAAGCGTTTATTTTTAAAGAAGTCTCCGGTGCTCACAAAATATGCATTCATCTAAGCAAAAATGTAAATATTGTGAAATATTACAACAATTTTAATATCTTTTAAAATTGAATTTATTGCCATTATGCCACATGATGCTCCGGAAATCATTTTAATATGGTGCTCAAGAAATTTCTTGACCAATGTTGAAAACATTTGTGCTGCTTAATGTATTTGTTGAAACCGTAATATTTGAAGAAGAGAATTCTTTACAAATAGATATTAAAAATCTCCTTTAATCTCTTTGCTTTGGTCTTCCTTTGCAGGTCATTTACTGACTCTTTATGTACAGTAAGTGTAACTGCGGCATGTGTGCAGTTGATGTTATAGCTTGGCCTGTTGAGCGTAAAACATAAGTGTCCTGCTTTCATGTTCATTTAAACACATGCTAACACAGCCTCTATTCTTTATTGACACTTTCCACCTCTGTAATGTATTTGCACAGTGTTGTTATGTTTGAAGTATGCCAGCTCTCCGTTGGATATCATATCTATCACATAATATTCACCATAGAGTCATAGAGCTGTTGTGTTAATGCGAGCCATCTGCTAAGCTTTCTTTTCTTTGTAGTTCAAGCTATCTTGTCACCATGCTGTGACAGTTATGCAAAAAGCACTAATACAAAGTGAGAGCAAAGTTTAATGTGGTTAATGAAGGCGCCACATTCATTTCACCCACGTTCCCTTGCACTGCACATTCTCACGTGTCCTTAAAGTCCAACTACACAATGCAAGCCTTTGATTTTAAGGGTCATCACTTTAATTTTTCCTTGAGGTCCACTCGACAATGTTTCTTGCCAGCAAAAACAGCAATGGGTTCGTTTTTCACCATTTTCCTCCCTCTCTTTGAACTTTGCTATTGTACCTCGAGGACTTTTATGCAGACGCGGCCTTTTGATTGGTTAATATTTTCGCATAATATTCGAAAGCAGCGCTCACTTGCAGGTCGCATGTTTGCTTTCAGATCCGAAACAGTCTTCATTTCTTTCTTTGTCTGTATTGTATTGTGCCGTGACAGCTTCACAACCGAGGCGCAGCAGCATTCATACGAAGCTTTTTGAGCCCTGACTGTGAAGATGGCATCCTGGCGCATTTATCACAAAACTGGACTGTATAGATTATGGAGAAATGGAACAAAGGAGATTATATATGGTACAGGAATGAATCAGCTTGACAGGAACAAATCCGTTTAAGAGTGATGGAGGAGGAGAGAGGGAGCGCGAGAAAAAGAGAAAAAGCTGAGAAGGGAGGAGTGATAAAAACACAGATGAGAGGAATGTAATTGAATAAAAGTAGGAATGTGAGGGAGCAGTCAGAGATCCTGATCTTATTAGGATTAAGAAACAGGCCTTTGTGCTCAATGGGTTAATATAAGCAAACACAGATATAATGGTAGACAAAGCAAAACATTTCAAATGGAGAATATCGATGAATTCAATTCTGATTTTAGCTACAGTTGGCTATTTTCTGTAAAAATATTTTCGAAGCCTCCCTCCATGTGTGCTGTTTAATGAACGTCTGTAGATATGAACTCCTGTAGAACACGCAGTTAGACTCATGAAGGACACATAGCAGTATGGCTCTTGGTGTTTCGTTTTGGTCAAATTAATCAGATTATTTAATACAGTTATTTAATACGAATACAGAGTATTTAATACACACTCAAAGCTGGAGGCTTGGATTTTTTCTTTGTTCAGCAAGGATGAGATCAACGGATCAAAAATGTCAGTAAAGGCATTCGTCATGTTCCCGAAAGATTTCTAATTCAAATAAATGTGGTCCCTTTGAACTTTCCATCTGTCATCAGACAGACCTGAAGAAAGGAATCAAGGTTTCTCCAAAAAAATAAATTAATATATTAATAATAATGTTTTCATTTTTCAGCTGATAATTATGTTTCTTGAGAATGATTTCTGAAGGGATCATGTGACACCGAAGACTGAAATGATTCAGCTTTGTAATCGCAATAATTAATTCTCATATATGTAAATAATAAATGATCGTATAACTTTCAAATGAATGTTAAAATAGATAAATATTTCACAGTTACTGTTCTTACTGTCGTTTTGATCAAACAAATCTTTGATTTATAAATTATACATTCATAAAGGCTTTATGATTATTTAATTAATGCCATATTTAATGAAAAACACCTAAACTGAGAAATTTCTGGAAAGGTCACTAACACACACGAAAGATATAGCAACGCATTTGGATGCATTTGCATTTTTGTCAGGGTTCAAGCGCGCCTGTAAGCGTGTGCAAATGCATTTACATGTGTTTTTCACGTGCAATCAATAAAAACTACCCACTGTATCATTATATGCAAACCACATGGAAAGCGCCCAGCTGCCAAGTGATGGCTGATTTTCCTCATTAGCTGGGTCATTTAAAACATCCAAATACTTCAGAGTCACTCCTGTTAACTTTGAAAGACGTTTATGCATCTTTCTCTTTGGACATCCTCCCCTGCTGCTTCCCTGAAAAGCAGTAAAGAAGATGTTTGGCAAGATTTTTACGGAGTGGAAATGGTGCCTCACAGAGTTTTTGGGTCCGTTTTCAATTTTTCCCGATGATTTGTATGGAAATTGTCAGTGACAGTGGTGTAATTATGGGATAAATGCTGTTCCACAGCCAGCTCGTAAATAGAAAAATCAGCGAGACAATTTTTCAAAGAGATGTTGCTCAGCTGATGGGGCTGCTGACAGCATGAGTCTGACCCTGCCGAGAATGGATGTGTGTGTGAGGCGATGGTTGTTTTTGGCAGCTTCCTGTCACTATCTTCACTGATGAACTCTCAGCGTCTTGATTCTGTCTCAGTTCATCTCTATCAGGGACGCAGAGTGTGTATAAATAGCTTCTACTACACAAAAAGTGAACGGGAAATTGAAAAAAAAAAAAATTGTATTACTCTATTTCAGAAGTAGGAAAGTGGATGGGTGAGCGCAGAAGCGTACAAGTGACAGATCCTAGGACAGACAGACTCAGTCCCGGAGTGGAAGAAGAGATCTGACAATGATAATCAGGTCAGTGTGCCGGCTGGGACGTGTTCCACTCCATCCGTCCCCTGGGAACCAATCATTGGTTTGTTGCCTCTCTGTGGATACAAAAGAGAGAGAGAGACCAGCGACTTCTGTCTGCAGCAATCTGTTATATTTGGTGGATTATTTCTAATGCTGACAAGCGGTTCCCCACAGTATTTGCTTGAAACGTGTTTAAGCACGTTTTTGTGTCATTTTTAGGTAATATTAGATTAAATGTAATTATAGAGCATTTAAAGGAAGTGATTCTCAGGGACAGATAGTCATCTTAATATAATTTCACTACATCCAAATTAAATTTGTATAATCGAAACGGTAACACTTAAAAATAAGTAGTTAATGTATTAACTGACATGAACAAACACTGAACAATACATTTATTACATGACTTAGTCATCTTTGTTTGTAATTTGTAAATATACAATCATCCGTTGTTAGTTCATATTAGCTCACGGTGCATTAAGCAATGTTAACAAACTCAACTTGTGATGTGATTAATGCATTGGTAGAGTAAATGCCAGTTTTTTTTTGAGTTTCTTAGTGAATGTTAACTAATGTTGTTAACTAATGAACCTTAATGTAAATTGTTACCATTAAAACACATAGGCCTAGTTTCATACACAGGGTTTAGCCTAAGTCAGGATTAGGCCATAGTTCAAGTAGGACATTTAATTATTATTATTTTTTTATAAGCATGCCTTAAAGCATTACTGGTGTGCATATTAAGACAAAACAAAGGCACTGACATGTTTTAAGGTCAGTCAGTGTGAGTTTCTTTCAGTTGAAACAACTCAGATTTACATTTAGTCTAGGACTAGTCTAGCGGGAGTAAATGATAAATAATAATAAATGAATAGTAAATAATGATACAACTTTAAATGATAATAATAAAATACATATAATATCAACAATAATAATGCTATTATTAAATATTTAGTCTGTTAAGGAATATATAATTTATTGTTTTTTTTATTCTTAATGACACTAACATTATATAGAAAATCTATTTATTTTAAAATGTGATATTATTTATTCATTTTTATGACCAAATACGGTACTGATACATCAGGCATTACGTCCCGACAGAAGGTAAAGCATGCCATTTTTTATTTAGAGAACCCATTTTATCTCCAAAGACAGTAGTCTGACAGCAGAACACTTTGATAGGGTGTGGACCCTTTATCTCCAATTTTAGAGCACTGTGAGAATGGGATGAGAAAAACTTCAGTACATGACTCCGAACAGCAAACAGGAAATCCCCCTCCAATCATCAGGAATCTGATATCTTTAATGCTGCTGGTTTCAAACTGAGCTGTCAAAACTTTGACTAGACAAGATAGAATGACATCACAAGGGAGAGGAGGAAGCTGAGGACTAATCGAGGGGTTAATTGAGGTTGCTAAGTTTATAATCATTTAGGAACTTTATCCCATCTTTAATCAACTTCTATGAACATATGGAGCATTCTAAGCAAATGTAGAGCAATTCATTGTTATACTGATCAACTATTTTAATATGAATTTTATGAAGTAATAACCAGATACAGCTGGTATCATCATCAGAAATGTCTCCAGTGACCATTTGAAAGCAGATTTCTTTTTCTTCTAAAGAGTTGAATGGTAACTTTTTATTACAGTGGTTGTTATATGTATCATGGCAGTTTATAAATTAAATGTACAACAAACGATGCTAAAAGGTTAAAGATTTTCACCCAAAAATGAAAATGTTGTCATTGTTTGCAAAGACATGTAGCAATAATGGCATGGTTGCTTTTATCTCACGTTTCATTTGTTATCGCTGGTAAAGGTGGCGTGTTGTTTTTAAACGTGATGGATGATTAAAGGAATAGTTCACCCGAAAATAAAAATTTGGTCATCATTTACATTGAGTTCATTCCAAATCTGATTAAGTTTCTATCTTTTGTTGAACATAAGTTAAAAAAAAAATCTATTGTCGGTCCCCATTGACTTGCACAGTATGGAAATACATTTAATGGACGTCAATGGGCACCATCAGCTATTTGATTGCCAGCATTCTTTAGAATGTTTCCTTTTATGTTCAAGAAGTTCACTACATCAGAAAAGCTATACAAATGGTCACGTAATGTTTTAGTTTACAAATAATGCACTATGTTAAGTGTTATTTTGCAAGGATCCAATAAAGGTCTTTATTAATTAAAAAAAAAAAAGCCCTATAATCATAATTTGTGTAAAAAGTAATACAACTTATTGTTTTACTGACACTAGTTTTAATTTCAAATGGAAATTGCAGGTAATTAATGCAGTGTTTTGTCTTGTAATTAGGCACTTTTTTATTGAATCTATGTACAGTTCATTTTAAGGGAGGGCCAAAAGTGCACTGTTGTAAAAAAAAAAAAATAAAAATAAACATGATGCACTGGATTTATAATGCAAGATAAAATAAGAGCTTTTTAAAGCATAATTCAACACAATAATAGTTTCATCCCGATTATATAAATTTGATAGTTGTTAGAAGGCAAAGTTGCAAATGAGTATAAAATGATTAATTGCCCAGTCCCTAGTATATGTCCCTATCAGCTGACAGAAATGCCTATAATAGATTCTGCTGTGCTGTGACTCTCTTTTTTACATTTTTATCAGAAAACCTTTAGAAACTCTTTCTTTGTTTTACATTTTCAGGTTTGCACATTTGGCACATTTCGGAGAGAATGTCGTGCGAGTGAAGGATGGCCTAGTTCATTGGCTCCTCTAGCATAAGTTAACAAGCCGGCCGAAATTGCTCACAGCACCTTTAATTCATTAGATTTTTTGTTACGCTTATGATTTGATAAATTGTCTCCTCCCAGCCTAAGTTCAAAAGTCACAGGAACAAATTGGACTAGCGGGAGAAAAAACAACTTCCTCTGGGAGAAGAGAATGTGGGAAAGAAAGAGAGCAAAAAAACGGAGTGTTGGTAATTGCCAGTCAAGCCTCTCCCCCACCCAAAAGCAAAAGAAACGCTGAGTCGGTTCATTAGCGCAAGACGTTATCGGCAGTCTCGCATGTTCATTTGCCGTTAAAACTGTCATCTTTTAATGGAAATTAGCCTCAATTTTTCTCCCTTTTCATGTGGAGTTTGTTGTGTTCTGCATACATCAGCAGAACAGAACAGAAGAGAAACAAGAGCGAGAAGAGAGCGAGCGAGTGAGGAAATTCAGCTAAGGTGGACAGATCCCACAGCGCACAGCCTATTTATCTTCCTTCTAAAGTGGCGAATTGTGAATGCCGGCACTAAGTGATTCCATCTATCTCTGATTTCACGCAACTCACGGAAACGTTTGTGTTGTCCTCCACGGAGTCATTTTCAAAACAGTTGAAGTGCACAGGAGATCTGATTTCATTACTGTGAGAGGAAGAGAGAGAGGGAGGGAGAGTCTGTCTGTTTTCACGGCCTATTCCTTTGTCTTTAGCGACCGTCTGTGTCGTTGCTGCCCATTAAAATCAGGAATGAAATTGTGCTGCGTTTACAGATAACTGATTGTCATGGAAACAATGGAGCTTCGGTGTATCTCTGCAGAGAAACATCACATCCCCATTAAAACCGACGTGCTGCTGCCACCGCAGCAAATTTAACCGGCAGACACGTGTTAAGTCCCCACACGACAGGAACTAATGTAATAAGACCTATATCTCGTTTCAGCGGAGGAGCATTTTGAGCGTTGCACCAGTGTTATGAGGCTATTACAAGCTGTATAGCTGACCTAAGATCAGCTCTGTGTTGTTATTAATAAAAGAGAGGGATATGGAGGGATGCGGCAGGAAATGGTTATGTGTGAGCGTTCTTTCTCCCAGAAGCCCCATAATTTGCTTTGATTGGGCCATCGATCTTGTTTACTGGGGGCACGAGTGCTTCTCACACCTCATCTAAACTGTTTTTCAGTAAATAAAGCTGCTCATAATTCCTTCCTGGATGCTGCAGAAGGAGTTTCATAGTTGATAAGCAGTGTTAGGGAGTATAGCTAACTAAAAATAGCAACGCTAATAGCGTTACTAGATTTTTCAGTAGTGTGGCAGTATAGTTAAAGGGATAATTCGCCCCAAAATGAAATTCTGTCATCATTTACTCACCCTCAAGCTGTTTCAGACTCGAATTTCTTTCTTCTGTGGAGCATAAAAGAACATATATTATAGAAAGTCGCTAACCGAGTAGTTGCTTGGGCCCACTGTTAGTTTTTTTCCCTCTATACTATGGAAGTTAGTGTGAGTAAACCTTGTTAAAAAAACAACATATCCTGGTTAGGTAAGTTTTGAAGCTGGTACGTTGGTTTATGCTGGTCCTTTGCACAAACCAGCAAAAGGGGTGGATTTAAAGAACCCCTATAACGAATCAATGCTTTTTTATATATATCCGTATTTCAAACGCAATCAAATCTTTTTCTCACAAACTGGATATGTAACGCTAACATTCAAAAGTATTCGTTGTCAAATGTTGCAGCATGTTAAAACTGTTTTGAATTCATAACATTATATTCCTCAAGTGATTGTATAAAAATTAAGCTTTATGAATTGAATCTGTTGACCCGTAAATCATACTTTGTGTGAAAAGGAATAGCAGTTGCGTCTAGTGTTTATTTCAACTGCAGTGATTCGTATGTATATGTACATTTTTTTCAGAAATGTATTTTGAACCATATTTTTCCAATGAGCCTATTTTGGATCTTTGAGTAGGTATATCCAAATTTATTTTGATCTATTTTTTTAGCATATTTGTGCAATAACTAACTGTAACATAGCCACGATTTATTTGTAGCTTGCTGAAAATGTAATCTTTTTTTCAAAACAGTGTTCTGAATGTCACTACTTCAGATTATGATTAACTTGCGCTGTAGCTTCGCAATTATGCACTTTCAGAGTAGCTTTCCCAGACCTGTTAATGCATGCCTACCTTCCTCCCACTTCCGCAGAACCTCCTGTCTGTCTCCGTCTGTCTCTTTCTCGTCTCGCACACCTTCTTCTCCCATCACTCACGCTTTGGCTCTTCAGAGGCAGGCAGGTTTTACGGCGAACAAAGGCCCAAGCGAGCACACAACACATCCATAATGAATGAAGGCAGGCCGTTTTAATGACCGGGTCCAGGAGGAGTCACAGCACAAAGCTCTCCCAGCACCATCATCTCTGTTCACTGGATAATGATATCACCCCTGGCCCCGGCGAGGTCTAGAGGAACCTGCTTCTCCATGAGCTTTAATTATCTGTTTGATAAATGCCGGGCAGTGGAAGATGCTAGCTCAGGTTCAAGGGTCAGCATCTGAACCGGGACACCGAGACCCTGGCGGTTGAAAGGTTGTGGCGCATTTGAGCACGCTAAGAGCTGTGAAATAAACGGCTTTGAAGTGCCATGTTGTATCATTTATTTAAGGTGCATGGCTGCATTTTTAATACACGAGACGCAATAACCTGCAACATACGTGCTGTTATTGAAATGAGGAGGAAAGCCACCGCAGAGGTGTGCGGATGGAAAGATCAATCATTTTAATAGCTCCGGCTTCTCGTATCGCGTGTGTAGAGGACAAGGCTCAGGCTGACCTGTTAGTAATGGTGTTGAGTGATTGATGGTTGATCTCTGCTTGCAGGAGAGTGTACAGTGGGCGTCCCAGGGCTAATTTAGTCACTGCGGCTCAGGAGACGAGAAGATCCGATTGTGTGAAAAGACAGAGGAGCTGTCGACTAGCTAGGAGTGTTAACGTTAGCCGGCGAGAGCCAAGAAGACAGCTAAGACAAAACAAGAACTGCCAATATGGTGTTAACGCTATACACTCACACAAACCGTGAGATGGGTGACTCACGTTTGTGTTGCCTCCCCTGAGTGGTGCGCAATATACACCGTTTATACTGAAACAGAGGAGGAGAGAGGGGTGGAAAGGAGAGGTATCAGCAGACGTTGAATTATTGAAGGTGCAGGGGGCATTTCAGATACAAAAGACTCCTCGACTCTAGATGAATGCACTCCAATATCTGTCTCAGTGTTTATACACTCGATGTTTATTATTCTGACGTCCCATAATGCACCACCTGCAGCACTTCCCACGCAGGAACATAAAAGGTGTCATTAATGAATAGGATTGCCCGCTTCCTAATATTCTAATTGGACAGGCTGGCATAATAAAGTTAACCCATGAGATCAATTAATAATTACTGACAGCCAAGGCTTAAAGAGATAGTTTTCCAAAAAATGAGAATTCCGATATTATTTATTCACCCTCATGTTGTTCCAAATTTTGTTTTATTTTTTTCTTTATTTTTTTACTTTGATACATAAAATAAATATTATTATGAATAAACAATAAAGTAAATGAAGTCTATAAAAACAAATGTGTCAACAGCAATTACTTCAAATTAAATTTTGGTCTTTTAATCTATTGCAATCTTATAATATTAAGAGATGTTTCTTAAGACGTGACTCGAGATTAGAATTATTTTTGAAGTGTCATGTGACACTGAAGACTGGAATAATGGATAAAATTGAAGTCTGTTTTGTATATAAAATATATATGTATTTTTTTCTAAATAAATAAATAAAGTTGGTAACACTTTAGAATAAGGAGAACCTTTTCACTATTTAGTACAACTTTCTGTCAAAAAAAATCTAAATTGCTGCTTATTAATAGTAAGTAACCATACTAATGTAAGTTGTTGCATTTATGTATTGGATAAGATTAGGGATATACATGTACAATAAGGTCAAGTAGAATAAGTCATTAATATGTGTTAAATTAGTACTAATAAATGGCTAATATTCTAGTAATATGCATGCTAATAAGCAACTAGTAAAGAAACTCAAATATATTACTCAGATGAAGGCTTGGTGAGAAACATGAAATCATCTTAAAATAATGTTTGTTTATTTTTATAATTTTTTTTCTAGTAAAATTAATTTTCAGTTGCTGTTTTGTACTATCTATAATGACACCAATGAGGCGAATATGATAATATGGACACATCACAAAGTAAGCTCCTGTCTCAAGTAGAAACAGACAAAATAACAAAATAAAAAGACGACCCACTGCCTCCTTCATGACAGTAGGAGGTGAGGCAGTTTTGGGGAGGGTGGTCGCTTCTTTTTTCTTTTTCATTTTCTTTTTCTCTTTCATCCCACATCTTTTCTTTATTCCTTGTTTTGGCTAATCTTCACAGACGTGCCGCAGCTTTTACTTCTGGAGGTGGTCGGGGGACCCCAGGTCAGGCCGTGCCCAGGGTGAAAGCCCCCCTCTGGGCCTGAGGTCTGCCGCTCCCCACCTCCATAGCCTCTATCTCACAGCCGCCACCTTCATAACTTCCTGAGCGACTCCAAAATGCGACCCTTCCCCCCCTCCGGCTTCCTATGGGTAATCGTCCCCAGCTGTAGAGTGCAGATCTAAATAGGACCGTAGGGAAAAGAGATTTGTAATTTCAGAGAACCATAGAAACAAGAAAAAAGGGAGGAAATTGGTGGCAGGCCACAGAAATTAGCATTCTTTTTGGCTTAAGCAGACATTAAAGATTGAGGAGACGCTTAAATCCCATAGAGTGTTGTTAGAGAGGACGAGGAGGTGCAAGGGGGGGTCAAGATCAATGGCACATGGGCCCTTTGCACTGAGACCTGGGGCCACAGACGGTGTGGATTGTCATACGGCCCTCCTGCTGAGCGCAACTCGGGAAGGGTCCCATCTATTATTGATGCTTGTTTAGATGGGCCTCCTCTGGTCCAATTGGCTGTCATTTGCAGCATGCTCGTCTTTTTAACACAACAGATTAAACCATCCTGAGTTCCAGCATTCAACAGGATTTTTCTTGATTTCTCTCTTTCTCTCTCAGTGTATATATATATATGTATATATATATATATATGTGTGTGTGTGTGTGTGTGTGTGTGTGTGTGTAGATATTCAGCCAACACATTCTTTTTAAATGAGTATATTTGCAATTTGCACTCTTCCTACCACAAAATGTTTGCTTAATCTACCCAGACATGCAAGATAAAATCTAAAGTCCTACCTTAGGAGAAATAACTGCATGACATTAAGAATGTAATAACGTGCCCTATATCTGAGAGCCTTATCGCCCCGAATTCGCTTTATCTTATGTTCTTTATCTGTAAATACAGCTGAAACTGTCAAAACATGAAACAGAACACTGAGGGCACTGGTAAACTAGTAAAAGCACACTGAGGTGATGTTAACAGGCACTATATATTTCGTCTGTCTATTAATACAGTTTATAAGGCTCAGGTTACGCACAATTTGCCTTGGTGTCGTGTGAATCTTCACTAACATTTTTTTCTTTAACTTTCTCCATGACATTGCATTTCTCTGGAAGGCTTATCTGTATACTTTATCCGGGCTTGAGAACAGAGGAAATTGCTTTTGGGGATTGTGAATAATTAAAAGAGACGTGACAATACTAATAATTAAAACAAAACCCATGAATTGAGCAAAGTTGAGGTCATTTAACAGTGTTAGAGTATAAACGTGGATTTCTATGTTCATATCCAGCCGTAAACTGCCTGATCTATTTTATCTTTTTATTAACGTACACATTCATTGTCTAATTAATTAAACATTTGCTAACCTTTGGAAATGTGGATAATTATGAGCCGTTGCGTTAGTATGGCTGTTCACTTTAAACAATTAGCAGAATTATTTAACCTTCAATCTTATTCACATTTAAATGTTTGTTTAGATATTTAGGCATTATTCCTTTAGTTTATATGAATGTAATGAGTGACTTAAGCAATGCAATAAAACAATTAAATCAATTACAAACACATGTCATCTACCCTAGCATTATATGTAGATACCTTCAATTCCTAAATGTAATTTCGAAGCTGTCATTTCTTGGTTTCTAAGCATTAGTAAGCCTGTTGTGGTTTATGATGAGTGATGAGGTGTTTATGAGCAAACAAACAACAGGAATAATATTATTAACTGTCAAACTTAACTTCTGAATTCTCTGATTTGTCCCTCCGGCATCAGGGTTTTATTGCATGTGATATCAACGAAGGCATTATATTTGCAAATTTGATTGTGGCAAAGTGAGGTCTCTCATATTCTCTGCTGCTGTAATATCACTGTTTTGCTGTATGAAAATGTGTCACGCCAGGTAAGATGTCAGATGCCATTGTCTTGAACTGAGTGAATACGCATTTCACAAATACAAAAGAGAATCGAGAACTAGCAAAGGGAATGTTTTAGTCTAATAGTGGCTCCATTTATTGGATTTGGAGTCTGTGTGAACCGAAAGTTTACTACCAGTTTTACTTCCATATTGTGACATACTTCCGAGAGAAACAGAATACTGAATAAGCAAAAAGGAGAGCGCAGCTTGTTTTAGATTCTACTACAAATTGATTGGATGTAGTAAAGTAGGCATTTTATTCTAAAATAAACACTGACAGTTGGAGGGGCGTGGTTAATGATGTCACTAATATCATCAGAGAAGGCCCATCGACTCAGAAATCAGCCAAGAAGCCGGAACTCTGTGCTTAGTCAGTCAGTCAGTCAGTTAAGCTATAATTTAAAACTAGAAATATTTTTGTTACAAAAACCCACCGATCTGCTTAAGAGGATATGTGATAACCCCCCAAAGGCGTATAGGTCGCAGTACTTGTGGATATATCCGATTTACAGAGCTTCAAAATAATAGCTGCCCTCCACCAACATTACCAAGCTTGGAAGAGCTAGTATAATATTTTTACAAAACTTAGACTGTATTTGTCTGAAAGAAGAAAGTCTTATACACCTTGGATGGCTTTGGGATAAGTAAAATATGCGGTAATTATTACTTTAAATGCAGAGCACAAATTTACCATACCTGGCCACGAGTCACTTCACTTTAATAATATACTAAGGTCTACAGCTCTACCATTGGAGAAACATGCTACTTAAGGTGTCCGCCATATTGTAGCGGTCTTGACGTCATTCATCGTTGTAATCACTGAATATTCAAAAGATGTCACAGTTCTACACAGAATGGCTCAACGGATCTGTGTGAACCTAGAGTAAGGTGAATGATGTCAAGTTCACTGTTCCGACATGGCGTCTGCATCTACGTGCCTGAAGCGGTCCAACTGGGTGTCTATACATGTCTGTGGTTTCAACAGTCAAATACTCTGCACGGATAGCATGAAACATTTTAGTGATAACATGAAATGAGATCTCAAAATTGTCAATGATTTTTCTTGGCTTTAAAAGGTAATCCCGTCAAAATGTATTTTAAATGGACAACACGTCTAAGGGTAGAAAAAAGGACTGCTCACTCAGGATGAGTATAAGGAAAGCGGTCTTGACAATCAACAACTGTGGGATACTACTTCATTCTGCCAGGAATTTTAAAATAGGGATTAAAAAAACACACCGGGTGGATTTTATATTACTATAGAGTAGATGTGTACATAACATGCATTTATACATTAAAAAAAAGTAAATTTTGCATGTAATGACCCCTTTAGAATTTAACAGCCTGCATCTCCAACTAATCACATTGCATTGTAAAGAGCAGTGAGGACATTCTGCAAAACAATTTATTTTATGTTCTGACGAAATAAAACCCCATTTGAAACAACATAAGGGTGAGTAAAGGATGACAGAGCGTTCACTTTTGCATGAACTGTTCCTTTAATCCTAAACTCAATAGTAGCAACTCACCCGCTTGTCCTATGCATTTGTGGTCTAGCACAAACCATCCTGGTTCCAAGAATTCCAGGTTTGGAATTCTGGCAGCAGGAGCTGAGCACCATATCCAGTAACTGAATCCGATAATCAGGGTCTGGAATGCTGACAAGGTTTGGCTTATTTTCCTTGGTCCCGCTGTGTGGAGTGGAAAAAAATTCCCAATCTGTGCTATCAGCATGTTTCCCAGTGGATGTCTGGGATTATTACAGCCATAATCCAATATCATACTGAGATACACTCCACACACACTGTCTGTTGGATCCAATGCGCTTGGCCACACTTCACTCTTACTGCATTTACACACACATTTTCTCAGCATAGTAACCCAGTCGTGTCTCCTGTGGTCGTCCTCTTAAGGAAGTTTGATTTTTTTTTCGTCCTCATAGATGTCACAACAAATGCAGCAAACCGTCACAACAGAAAATGTTGATAAACTGCAGTAATCCAAACAATGTTGTGTTATATGAGTCACTGTATATGACACATGCAAGACAGAAAAACGGTCCCAAGTCGCGCTCAGTGACTAACCTTGTTTCCTGTCATGTGTCAAAATAAGGCTGACATGATATTCTCACATAAGAGAAAAGAAAAAAAAAAAACATAATATGTGACAAATACTGATATAACCTTTCAGTTTTTATAAAAATAGGTAAGACACATCCCTCTGCTTATTTTAGCAAAATGCCATAAGTTAATAATTAAATTGAACACCAGACGCTGTCCCAACAACCTATGTCATGGTGGAAACTGGTCATTCTGACAGATTTCTCAATTATAAATGACAGCTGTCACAGCGAGAATGGCAGTGTCATAATGCAGTGCTTCCCACACATAGACTTTAACTGGGTGTATATTCACATCCGCCCAATAGTGATTCTTGGACTATTTGTTTATTTTGAACAAATCTTTAAAGTGACTCGAGAGATTAACTGATCAGTTCTCTTTCTGGATCATACTGCACTGATGTTCTGAAAGACAATGGATCTCATTCCCTAAACATGTGTATGCAAATTTTCATGAGTAAATCAGGATTCATCAAAAACATTTGTACTGAAATTTATTTTAAATGTACGCAATAATCCTGTACACCTGGGGACTTATAAGGATGTATGTATATATTTTATTATCGTTAAAATTATAATTTTTTTTGCCTTGTCTTTGAACGATTGCTACTTTGCGGAAAGCCCTTATATGGAGCGGGTTTTGCGTTTATTATGCAAATTTCTAAACTTGTGTACGCGGGCGCTCATTTTGAAGGCACTGAATAGTGCAAGAACAAGCATGATAGAAGAAGAAGAGGTGTGGGAGAAACTGACGTCGAGAATTTACATTATTAAAAGGAAAAAGGTCAAGCTGCTAAATCTAATGTTGTAAGAAAATAGATAGAGTGCGGCTGGGGCTGGCCAAATTATTTCATAAAAGCGGGACCCGCGGGTTGGAAAAAAAACACTATTTTGAAGAGCCAAAACTCATCTGAACGCAAACTTGAATTAAATCATACATATGTAAATTCACATGTGGGTAAATCCTGTGGGAAGCACTGTAATGCTTTGAACACATATGAACAGTATGTCATTTTTATATAGCCTACACTGACAATTTGATAATAGAAATCTTTCAGTTCATATTACACCCATTCAATCTCATCGCTGCCTACGAACAGCTAACAGGTAAAGAGATTTCATTTTATTTATTTATTTTACCCTGTATGCACAGACATCCATTGTTAGTTTTCCACCTTGGCTAATGTTGTGCACTTAGTTTAGCCCTCTAGTGAACAGGATCTAGAGGAAATGAAGTGAAAATGTACTTTGACAGCTGCTGTCATTGGTTATCAATAGTTGTGTGGGAACAGGGAACTCTGAGATTCAAACTGATGTAGGAGGGTTTGACAGCACCTGGCACCACTGTGTATTGAGTGGTGCCACTGTGGGATTGAAAATTTCAATAATTCATCACATCAAAATAATAAGCATATTAATGTTTTCGCAAAATAATATTTTGAAACTTGCATAGCGATTATGTGGTTTTATTTGTAAGCATAAATACAGTACAACATGTATGTTATTGCGTTATTTGTATATGATTATACAGTAAGAGTACATTTATGAAATATTTAATATTTTGATTTAAAATTTAAAATGCTAAATATTCCCAATAATCATGTTGTTTTAATCAAAATACTAACTTTACAAACATTTAACATTTTTACGAGCATTTTTTTAGTTTTACAAACCAGCACTTAAAACTTTGTTTATTTATAAGAATATTTTTAATGTGATCTCTTGAGCTTTACTATTGACTTTCCGTTTTCTTCTGGAATCTTTAAATAGTACAATCAAGATCTCTTTTTTTAAGTAGCATTTTTTTCCACATTAAAGTATGAATATAAATTATGTTATGCTAAAAGTATACTAATTAGATTTTAAGTGTAGCCTTATGAACAAAACCACATGCAGAAATGTGTTATACTTGTGCATTACTTAAATGTATACTATTTCCATGATATGTTTGTACATTATATACCATACCCGTTGTCGTATCTTTGTGGTAATAATATAATTATCCTTTCAATCTATGCTTGTTTCCATTTGCATGGCTTACATTTATATTAATTTGAATCAAATTAAATTATTTATAACATTCAAATAGTTCATTATTAATAATGGAAAACAACCCCTTCATGAAGTGTTTAAACACATGCCTTAATAAAGACTCTCTTTTTCGTTTGTGTTTACTACAACCACTTCTTTTTACAGAAAGGGAGGCATATTTATTAAGGCAAGCGCCATCTATTTAAATGTTCTTCAATCAGATCATGAGAAAAATGAGGATAAAGAAGTGTGGAAGCTGATGATGAGTAAGCTAACCAGGGACCGGAGGAGGCTAACGTTGTGAATATAAATTTATTATATTTAGAATCTTATTATCAAGATGCTGTTAACACCAAGTGGAAAAAAAACAATAGGTTTTTTAACACTATGTAAAAATAGCTGCATTTTTTTTGCCGTAAGTTTAAAAGCAGATGCTGTTCAAACACACCCGATAAATATTTTTTATTAAATGCATGAGGCACTTGTGACTTTTTCATATTATCATTATTTCCTTTTTTTTTTATTTTGCCTTTTTACTGAACATAAACGTATTTCCGATCTGATATGTAATGGGGAAAAAAAGAAGAATGATTTTGGCAGAGGGTAGAATGGTGGATTACGACCTCCAGCACTAAGCAGATTGTCAGAAGTGCATCTTTAGCAATGCTGTCAGTCAAACATTGATGGGTAAGGATCGTGTGAATAGCTTTTGCCAACAAGGTGTACTATTTGCACTTAGTTTAAATTGGAGATTTATTCTTCCCCTCGCATGGGCCCGTACACATAATGCCCACTGGACAATCCGGCCCTGCTTACTGATTGAAATATTGCTTGTTATATCTATCAGCGCATCAGGCATTGTGAATGGGCATTTCCCAGCATAAAAAAGGCCGTACTTAGGGATACCCTCCACCCTCTGTGTCTCAGTTTGAGGCTTTAAAAGGGTGGCCATCCTAGAACTGACATTCCATCTAGGCTGTTTTGTCTGTTGGGGAGCTGAAACCCCAAGGAAGATCCATCAGTTCTGTCCACCTTTTCTTCCTCACGCAGGCCTTTGTGAGAAGCTGACAGCTACCATGAGAAAATAGCAGTCAAACAAATTCATAACACTTAAAAGAAGACATAAGAGCAGCTATTACTCTCTCTCAAACCAGACCGGCTGTCTTGCGTGCCACATGATTCAGCGGGAAGGCAGTAAACGATGAGGAATGGTCTGTCGTTCTCCAAATCTGTCCATCCTGCTCTCTTTGTGTCATTGGGCTGGTCCTTGGAAAATACGGTGGAAGTGTGACAGACTACCTGTCATCTCTCTCAAATGCACTCATTTCATTCACTTAATTGCTTTAAATCCAGAAAACTGCAGAGAGAAACAAACTTCCAAACTCTATTTTTAAGTGGAGCATAAACCTGACTGTCAGTCTCTTTCTAATATTAGTTGAAACTAGTGACCTTTCTGGTCTCCGTGTTGAGTAATGCTCCACTTCTCATGCAAATCACATTATTTGCCTCTTAGTTCAACAGGGAGCCATTTTGTACTTATTACATTTTGGACCCTTAACCTTTTTCCCGATGCAGATGGGAGAGAGTTGAAAAAAAAAAAAAACATTCCTCTAGCTTTATGTTCACACGCTCTCTCTCTCTCTCTGTCTGATAAGATAAAATGCTGGACCATAAAGCCTGCGCTGGACCACAAAGCTGTTTAAATAATAGATAAATCAGTGTTAAATAACATTTATTGCATAGTGTTTATAAAAATAGGCATCTTTGACTTGCCATGGCTCTTGCTTCAGCCAAATTCTATACCGAAATGCCTTGCTTGATAGTGTATGTACTGTATTGAGTGATATTTGGAATTTTGTATTGAAATACATAACATAGTCAAAGAAATAGACTAAGCGTGAAATAGATTCAATTTTTTAAATTAGTATTATGTAGAAAAGTATGTTTATTTTTAATACATTTTTAATGCATTTTAGATGAAATAATGAAAGGCCTTTTATGTACTCATTTATTTATTTATTCATTAACGTTTTCTATTCAGCAAGGATGCAGTACATTGATCAAAAGTAACAGAAGGAACATTTATTATGTTTATTATAAGAACTATTGTTTTGCAACATTCTTATTAAAGCATGTATTGCAGTTTTCACAATAAATAAATAAATAAACAACTGTTTTCTGAAGAAATTTCTGATTTCAGAAGAAATTTATTTGAGATTGAGCATATTGACGGTTTATTAGTACATAAAAAACACATATTATCATATTAATTAACTTTTTTTTGGATCCCTTAAATATACCCCATATCGAAACACTACTACAATAAACTACCTATTATTAATAAGCAGCAGATTTGGTGAAAACTATTTTGATTGATGGCGAATAAGTGTTACCTAAACTAAGGTGTCGTACAAATTTGACTGTGAGATTGTGTTGAATTTGTTGAGTTTCCTTGAAATCAAACTCATGTTGCCAGCACCAGTAAATGTACTAGTTGAGTAACATTGAAGCTTTGGCCAAGTCAAATCCAAATGGAGTTCAATTCCCTCGTGTGAGTTGGTCCGGTTCAATACAGGTTAAGGACTTTTTACACAGTACAGGAAGTAGCACTGTGAGTGCTTTACTCTCTCTCTGTGTCTGTTGTCCTCTCTCTTTGTTCTGTCTCGCAGCAGTTCGATATTTCAAACCCCCAGCTCTAAATGAACTGTTTATCCCGGATCTCGTCTCCACACCCTCATGTTGAACAATGATCAATAGCGTCTCCTGCCGTATCGGACCAGGCTTTTCATTCCCACCATTAAGATCTGCTGATCTGAAACACTTATCCAGAGTAATCTGCAGCATTTGGATCAATCGGCCTCCCTCGGCTCTCACTCCCGGGGAAGGCGGGTTAAACCACGCACCCGTCGTGAAGGAGGTCACCTCCAGCCACAGGATTGACATGAAGTTTGTTCTACCACAAACATACATTCTCCTGCTTTTTAAGCACGTTTCCTTCCTTTTGTCTCTTCGAATGTCTTTCTCTCTTTTACTAAAGGTTTCTCGTGCATCGTTTTATGAATGTGCCTCCACGTAGCAGCTATTTTCCTGACTGAATAGCTACAAATGGCTGCCATTTAAAGCACGGTTTTCTGAAACAGAGTGGAAAGAAAGGAACAGGAATGAAAGAAAGCTTGAAGGGAGAAACCCCCCTGACCCTCCATCATATGAAGGAGAAAAGCTCTGACAAAGAAAAACGGGTCTCTCTGGTAAAAGTCTTCCTTTTTTTTATTCTTCCTGTCTTGTGGTAATTTTCGTGCTGATATATGAAAGACGTCCGCTTTTTGCGTTTGAAAAGTCTGCTCATTTTTCTGCTGAGTGTAAAGGATACCACTCCGTCTGTAATTATAGCATCACGGTTTGGCTCGAAGCAGCTGCTGTCGTTTGTGATCTTGACTGGTGTGTGTCATCGCTGTTATTTCTTTAGCAGGTGTGACGGATGGGTCCTAATCTTAAACAGGACTGACGTCGCTTGTTTACAGTTCCGCACTTCCTGTAGCTTGGCGATATGACATAATGTAAGGTAATTATTGTCACCATGGCGATAGAGAGGAGATAGAGTTAAAAGATGTCTTAACCTGGGTGTTAAAAGGATGCAATGGTGAAAAATATGTAGTGAAAAATCTCCTTGGTAACACACAACAGATGCCATGGCAACCTTTACCTATCTCGTTCAAACACTGATTTGTGTACCAGTTGTATTAGCAGTAACGTTATTCTGCTGGGCTTATAAAGATAAAAAGGTCTAAATGACCAGGATGAAGAATTTCTTTTGCATTTCTCCTTGTGGCCCTTGTGTTTTTGACAGACGTCAGGCAACGTGTTTCTGAATTTTTCAGACAAGGATGTTTTAATTTTAACGATCTGATGATGATAATTATGTAATGTAATAATGAGTGCTAATGTTTATATAAATATTACAAAGCTCCAACAATCATTCATTATATAATTTATAAAAAAGGTTTGTTTTTAGTGGAAGAGGAAACGCGCTGTTTCCGTGCATGTCTCTTTAAATGCAAATAAGCTGCTAATGAAAATGCAAATGAGCCTTTTCCAGAATAGTGCTGTGCTTTTACAGGTTGCACATCAGATACTCTGGTAAAGCACATCTGTTATTATTATTATTATTATTATCATGTCTATCGTGCTGAAATAATGCATTTTAAACCATGTAACTTCTGCTGTACTGTTTTGTGAGTGCACACGTCCGAAGCATGTGCACAGGAAGTGTCTGTCACATGGCATGTGAGTACTAAACTACATTCTCTTTCATGTTTTATTGCACTTAAACTGTCAAATACACATTAGGATGTTAAAAACACAAAGATACAAAGTCTGTGAAGGTAAACAGCTTGGGAAGAAATTGAAATGTATTAAAATATATTAAACTGTTTCATATATTAAAACTGTAAATTTAAATGAATTAATACTATTTTAAAATAGTACTGTTTATAATTTATTTTTGAAATAAATTCAGCCTCCATGAGCAGAGGAGTCTTTTTGAAAGAAAAACATTGAATAATATAATAATAATATTTGCTTTTGAACTGACTTAATTGTTGTTTTTGATTTTATAAATGATACATTAATTTGAATATCTAATTTGTAGATTCAAATGAATATTAATGTGAATTATAATGAATAATAATAGTAATTTATAAATTACATTCAGAAAAATAATAATAAATGCCATTTTTTTTTTTTTTAAATTACGTAGCCTTTCACATGGAGCCAGTGAAACTGGATCTGGTTTTACTATGGATTTTTCACGGCTGATTTTTGAAGGCTAAAAGCATCTGTTTTCAATTTTAGGGTTTGAGGGATTTATTGAAAATGACAGAAATCTACAAGAAGCCCAAATCTCCAACAATCTTTTGAAAACTATATTTCGACATTACGCATAATGAATTTTTAATTCATTTTCAGCTTCATTTGAACGAGGTGCTATCCTGAAAAATCTCTTGTCTGGGGTGCCCGAAGAACCCAGAAGTGTCACCAGCAAACCTGTGCTTATAAACCGTAATTTCATCTATTGAAAGTGGCATGTAGCAGACGGTCTACCAGTCACAAGGATACAAAGAGATCTTAAGCTTTAATTCTCAAAGAAAGCTGGTATCTCCAGGTATCTGTCTGCAAAAGATGAAAGATTGCGTTTTCTAAGCATCTCTGTAAACCTACAGCCCTCTTGAGGCTTGTGTCAAGTGTTATCCAGCGGTTGGAGGAGACGGATCATCTAATGTGTTGGTTGCCCTGAAGGGATTCTGGGTAAAGTATCTAAATGGAAGATGTTGAAGCAGTTCTTGAAAATGGACGTAGATTAATGTTGACCTTTCTGCTGTTTAGTTATGCCTGTGATGAGCAGCTGTTGTGGGTTTGCGTCCCTTGAGCTGTATCAGCGTAACAGTGTGAGAGAGAGGAAAGAGTCAGAACAGATTACTGTTACTCGGTTGGGGAGCGTTGTTCATTACAGTCTGGTCTGTCTTCTTTGCTCACAGTCTCTCTCCATAGGCAAGAATGACCCGAGATCTCTCTAATATCTCAGATGCTTTTGACCAAAATGAGATTCCTGTGAATCCCCCGCAGTAATTTATGTGTCTCTTCTGGAATTCTCTGAGCTATGCTGCTATTCACATTATTTCATAACACTACATTCTGTCAGAAAACATTACTGTAGCTTTTTAATTTTTTTTTTGAAAGAATTGTCGAATGTTATTGAAAGGAGTCTTTTATTATCAACAAGGCTGCATTTATTTGATCGAATATAAAGTAAAAACAGTAATATTGTGAAATTGTTATCATTTTAAAAATCTGAATTTTCAGCAGCCGTTATTCCAATCTTCAATGTCACATGATCTTTCGGAAATCTCGGAAATTCGGAAATTTGGTTTTCGATTAATATTTTTTCCGATGTGTAAAAAAAACACGTTTAAAAAAGCAGCAAAACTCCTTTGAGAATAGTTTTTAAGCATTTATACAATTTTTTTTGTCTAATCTTAATGAATTCATGAATAATAATATTTATTATTCATTCACAATTGTATTATATTTAAAGACGTGTTTTACCTGTAATAAAAGTGTTTCTACCTTTCTAAAGATTTTCATCTCAGCATGGATACGCTCATGCTCATGATTTATTTTGTTATTTTCTGTTGGTTTGCACATCTGACACTTCAGTGGTGGGATTAATTTAGCAAAGAAGTGAGGTAAGCGTGTTGAGTAATGTTATGTTGTGAATGACAGGATTAGACGAACATGTGCCTCCTCAACTTTGGGTTTAAACCTCCATTTAAAGTGAAAGTGTGTCAGAAATCCTTTTTGAATGGGCCAGGTTTCCTACATTGTCAAATATCCTCACAAGGAGTAAAACCTGAAATCACCTACATTACAGCTCGCAGCCAGCAGTTCTCCTCCTAAATATTGCCTCAATGGAGATATAACAATTCGAAAATACTCTGTGAGAGTTAGGTGTTGAAATAGAAGACAAATAATTGATAGATTATATCATTAGCGCAGTTTAATAGAGGTAGATGGAAAGTCATCAGCATGATGTATATCTTATTTTATGTTATCTCACTTACTGAGCCAGCAATAGGATCCATTATAAAGAGGTGAACAGCTTTCATATTAAACTCTTTCTCATGTGTAAAATCGTGCGCGTCCTGACGACCCTAATGTCATAATGGCGTCAAAGCCGTTCGGGATTCTTCAACATCTGAAGCTAAAATAGGTTGTTAATTAATACAGTAATTCTGCACCAAACAGAGAAAAAAATAAACGAATAAAAAATCCTGCACGGATCACGGCGTACGCCATAGAGTGTGAAGGCGGTCCTCCATGAATGAAGATGCATAGCTGTACTGTAATTAGTTTTGGGACTTGATTATTTGATTATGTGATGTAAAGTCCCCGGTCGTGCACCACTGAATAAGCGTATTGTGCCCGCTCACGCTAACGAAGGCCGTAATCCGTCCTATCGCGTATGATACAAGCGGTGCACAAGTCCCACCACATCTGATTTAATTAGTAACTGATAGCAATAAACAGAGCTCACTGGAGTGGAAATGGCAACTTCTGTTGAGATGCTTATTTGAGATGGTGTTTAACACAGAGGCCATTAAAAACTCAAAGGATGATTACATTAGCAAGCAGGTTACCATGACAGTAGTTACTTGTAATCGCATCTTTTAAGTATTTTAAAAGAAGAGCACCGAGGTGTGCGCACACAAATATTGTAATACACAGGGCTCAGGGCGAAAACCCCCCCCAAAAAACCAAACCAAAAAAAAAAAAAAAAACATGAAAGCATACCGTAGATTGTTAATTATTAATATGACCACAGCATTTTTAGTCCCTACAAGTATAATAAAATTAAGTCAATTAAATATTCAGTTATCATTATCAAATCAGTATTCTAGCAGTGTAATGTTAATTTGCTTTATTTGTTTCTTTTTGTTTCAAAATAAAAATATTGAATTTTATTTTAAATTAATTGAATTAAATGTAATTTATTATTTTGTTTTGTTTAATTTTACTGGCAGTGTAATGTTATTTTGATTTTGCTGTTGGTTTTTATTCCCATCTCTTATTTTATTTAATTTTATTTTACTTTAGTTTAGTTTTTAACCAGAATAATTCATTGAACTGAATCAACTGAATATATTTAGTTTAGTATTAAAATATCATGGCTAATTATACTAATTTCAGTAAATTTGATCATTTTACTCTGTGTAAAGTCACATTTAGAGCTTGTATAAGATCTTTATTGTCCTAGTGGTTAGATTGGCGTTGGGAATGTTACAGTTCAGTAAAGGTTTTCCTGCACTGGAGGCAAATTGACCTCTGCTTCTATACTTCCTGTGAAAAAACACACAGTTTTTATTCAAGCTGGATGGCAGGTCATGACGGGTGGGCATATCTGAGTTGTGTAGAAATATAAACAGACAAACATACAAAATGCCTTTGTATCATTTTAAAAACAAGACTCGAACATTTTCTGTTGTATGCAGCTGTCTTTATTAAAAAATGTAATGAAGCAAAGCGTGAGAGAGAGATGAGTTCTAGTGATACTATGCTCTGAGGACGATCTGTTGATCACCAGAGATTTATGTAAATGCAAAATACTTACAAAATAATCACAGACAAAAAGATAAATTTCAGCAGTGGATGTACATGATTAAATAACAGCTCAAGGAGAACACATAACTCTGAAAGAAGCACAGAGAAATGTACTTTTTGCCTGCCTTCATATCAGAGAACAGATTTATCTTTGTTTGCCTCATCAAGGACTGTATAATTTAGTCAGTGAAGCCATAATTATCACACTATGCAAAATGGGAACTCAGTGGTGGTAAGACAAAAAAAAGTTCCCAGAAGTGCCTAGTGGCATTATATGCAGGCTTATTCTAGCTAAGAACCACGTATAGTGACTTTCTGATCATTGTATAAACTCATCACACTCATATCTTGTACAATTTCCCAAGAATATGCTTCAGTCTATGATAATTCTCTAAGACTGCTCTTTAAAGGTGAACCATTACAAGGTGTACAATAAGTCTTTCCAACGTACCCAGAGTGTTTAAGCTCAAAAATAAACTTAATTGCTTGTTAAAGTTGCCACATTTTTGTGTTTGTCCCTTTAAATGCAAATGAGCTGGTGCTCCCAGCCACCTTTTTAATAGAGCTCATACTCCGACATACCTCCAACAGCAAACTATATCACGCCCTGGAAACTCTCAAGTGGTCGACTCCACAATGCTTTCATATGCAATTTGTAACAACTATCTTCATGTTTACGATCATTCGTAAAGAAAATTAAAAGAAGTCAAAGAAAACTTAATATGACGTTTTTTGTCTGCAGCTGACGTTCACACATGAAACGTTGGTATCGATCCATCTCTCAGAATCAACTTTTGCAAAAAAGCCAGCATTAAAATGGCCCTTGTTTGTGAGTAGGGGAGTCACGAGACCTGATACTATGGTACCAAGTCAGTATAAACATTTTAAAACCCTGCCAGTACTTGTTTTTCTTCATTAGCTTAAATACCGACGCAATTAATGTACACACTGAGAGTGTACTTCCCTCTGCCAGTAAATTTGTTTACTCATTTGTTTAGACCTTGTCTCAGTATATTTGTATTTGCGTAGATAGGGCCTGTGTGTGAGAAGAGTGTGTGTGTGTGTATGTGCGTTTTCATTTTCATTCTTTATGAGGGAACTCTACTGAGGTCAGACTTGGTTTTACACTTCAAATAAAGAAGCAAGTGAAACATTTATCGTATCCTAACAAGGGAGCTCATGCAATTTTCAGACAATTTGGAAGAACAAGAAAGTCTTATTATGGCATTAATATCATCTACAGCACTTTTGAGTGACGGTCTGGAAAGCTGAAAGATGAAAGATGCTTCTTCACTCTCACCAGCTGAAGGTCTATTTGTTTTTGCGTTTTTTTACCCATTGAAGCACAACCAGCTACAAGCTTGACAAAACCGTTCTCCTGATGAGCCGACTTCAATACCCTCGTCTCATTTCCTTCGTGGTTTTTGCCTAATCTTTCCTCTTCTCATTTTCAAGCATTTTTTTTATATACCTCTGCTATCGCTCGAGCTTTAGTTTGCCGAGTCGTGTTTCATTTTGATTCCCTTTATTTCACTTCAGCGAGCCAGCGCAGAGTGATTGTTTGCATGGCAACTATCCGTGTTTGTTTCTTCTCCTCCCCCTTTTTTCCTACATGTGCATAAATAAAACGATAGTGCCGCTTTCTTACAAATTAATTTCATAGTCACTGACTTCAAACTCTTTTGTTTGCTAATTAATTTGTCCCCCTCAAAAGATGAGCAGAAAGAACTGACAGACTATGCTAGTGTATTATCTGGAAAACAGCAAATAAACATCATGATAAAAAACAAGCAGCAGGTACTTTACATTTTTGACAGCTTAAACATCATTTGCATATAGTAAATGTGTTATACTTTTTATTCATAATGTGAAAGTAAACAATTCTTTATTATTTATATATGGGGAAAAACACTTTTTACAAAATTAAAGTTAAATGCATTAGTTTTCACTCACTCTAATTGCATAAGTACCTCATTATTGGAGTTTTCACTGCAAAACAATACCAAAATATAGCAAAGATCTATCTTTCTATTGGCTCTTTAGATTAATCCATTGACAACAGTTTTAGAGAAATATTGTAGCTCATTGTACACATTGTAGAATTTATAGCTTAACTAAATAAAGTTGTTCAAGAAAATCTTAAGCATCACACCGTATAACAAACCTCTGGAGGTTCTAGATGGATACAGCTGCCCCGAACCATTCTGGAGAACATCTGGAAGTCTGAAATCTTCTAGTCATGAAATAATTGTCCCTCTTCCAACGACTCATAAACATTGGAATACAGCCATTCACAAAGAACTCAAATGTGCTGTCTTCGTGTGTACATCAACAAAGGTTTTTTGAAAGTTATGGATCGTCGTTATAATCAAAGCTGACAGTTTATACTCAAAATCTCAGAGTAAACAGTTATGGTCAGGAGTCAAAACAATTCAACAACATTAAAAGCATTACAAATGAAAAGCAGTTATGTATGCACGTCGTCTTTACAGCTACATCTCTGTGGTTTATTTTTGCAATTTGACAGCTACACTGTAATTTAGTTCAGGCTTTGTTGCTTGTGTTTTAAGTTTAACTTATGACAAGAATAAAAATAAATTAATAAAACCATTCAAGTGACTATAAACAAACAATTTGCTTTGCCCGCTGTCGCGGAAAACCTCACACGTCACCGCTTTCTTCTCTTTTTCCCACGACTTTTTCATGTCGGTTAGTGTTGTTGTGGTGGCTTTTTAAGAGACGAACAAGGGAGACACTCTTTGAATCTTTCATTTATGACAGTTGAGTACATTACGCACAGACAGACTCTCACAGGATGACAGATTCATATTTAACAGCAGACAAATGAAGTACTAAATGCTGGCAGATGTAAAGGGAGTCCAAAGGAGCATTGATGCGGAAATTATTATAAATTATAATTCAAGAATAAAGTGTATATATACGGGTAGTTCACATATATATATATATATATATATATAGAGAGAGAGAGAGAGAGAGAGCCTTTGTGTGTACATGTATGTACATTTAATCTTTTTTAAGGAAAAGGCTGGTTTAGGACAATTAACATAATTATTATTAATTTTAAATATGGTGATGAAACGGCAAATGCTGGCGGATGGAAAGGGAGTCCATAAGAGCAATGGCCTAATTTTCTAGTATATGCAAGAATTAATTAATTAATCTAAATTTAATCCTTATAGAAGGTTGGATTCAAAATCAACAGGAATATGCTAATAAAAAGAAAAAAAGACAAGCAAATAAAAACCTGGCAGATTGAAAGTCCAAAGGAGCAATGATGCAGAAATGCTCTGAGATTAATAAAATTCATCTTGAAAAAAAATATGCAAATTTCATCTTTAAATATAGTTGGTCCGTTTCGATGTTATGAAAATCAACATGAATATGCTCATCACAGATATGGTGGTGAAGCAAAGCAAATATTAATAAGAAAGATGGTTATTTTCTTTTGAACGTGTGATATTAATGTACGCCCTTCTGCGGTTTTTCATCAAAACAGGCTTACGTTGTGCGAGTATGTGTGTGTTAAAAATGGGAGACGGTACAGATCAAGAGACACAAAAGTGAGATGGCATGTCAATATTTTTAACATTCTTTAGAAGTGCTTATTAGGTTACTGTCTTAGAGGAAAATGGACCTCTGGAGACTTGAACCTTCAAAGAGAGAGAGGGGAAAAAACAGTGTCACACACACACACACACACACACACACGCTCTTTCTGCGTTTCCTAGAGTCTCTGTCACTCCCACACATTAAACACACACACATACACAGGATAGAGTGGCCGCAGGGACAAACATAATTATATTAATTGTTAACATAATGACGCATTTATTTTTAATGTGTTCCTTCTGGTAATTAGTGCAGGTACCTGGGGCTTTCAATAGTCTCTCTGTTTCCTCTTTCACATTTCCATGCGTATTATCTTGCTTTTGTCTTATTGTCCTTGGTGGAGCTTCCAATGAGCCGCGTTTAGTTCCTCTCCAGCAATTCCCTCACAGGTGTTCCAGCGCGAGAACATGTCATAATTATTAGATCGCTCTTTTATTACCTTTGAGCTCCTGATGCTCAATGCCTGAGAACATGTCTGTGGGGCTCTCCCTACATTGCATGCAAAAATGTCGGAGGACCCCTACTCAGGACTCGATGCCATTTTCTCACATTTGGTCATGAAAATTAGATATGAATGAACTGTACAGGTATGAGGAAATAAGAGCTTGAAGGGAAAGAAAGATGTGGTTAAACCGTGGAGAGGGAAGGGCACAAATTAAGCAGGAAATGTGACTAAGAACAGAGAAAGAAAGGAAAGGACAAGGCAATGTAGCATTAGCATTAGCCTTACTGATTGAATTAGCTGGCTAATGTGATTGTGAGGTGGTCGTGTTAGCTTCAGGGTCCAGTACGAACACATTGTGGCCTTTTCTGCACTTTGATGTTGAAATAAAGGCACAGTTTCATGATTAAAATCTAACAAGGAGAAAGAAATTCTACATCTCACCTGAATGCACTTATCTTTTGTTGTTTTGCAGCTGCAAGTGGAATGAATTTATCTGTGTGGTGTTCATTATTCCTGCTTAACCAGACTTTCCCAACGGACCGGCCCAGCATCGGCAAATCTGTGATTCAGAAGGGCAATGAGCTTTTATGTGGAAGGATGGAAATGTGTAGGTGAGTGGATCAGATTTGTTTTCTACAATGAGGAAACAAAATGCTCTATTGTTATAGCAAATTGAGATTATTCATAGAGTTGTAGTGAACTTTTTGTTGATTATTTTCATCTTGCAAAATGTCAAATCCTGCCTAAGCCAGCCTAAACTGGATTGTTGGTTATGAATTAGGTCTCCAAACCTGGCTAAGCTTGTCTTCAGTTGGTCTTGGATGCAGCTTTCACTTTTACATGTTGTTTGAACTGAAACGTGTCTTGGCAGTGTGTGTACACAACCAATGATAAAACTCCAGCCAGTGTTTTTTTTCCCTGATAAATTGAAACAAAGCAGATGTAGACAAGAATGAGGTGCTTTGTTGTTGGTTATAACAATGAATGCATCTGATGAATGAAGGGAATGCATCCCCAATCTACCTAAATGCGTTTATGTTCGTGCAAATCATTTGTGATCCAGTTTCACCTTAGACCCCCATGTTTTTTTCTTTGTTTTTTTTGATGAATCTTTGCAAATCACCCTAATAATGTGCTCGCGAGTTTCATGATGAATGCTGCTAAGGTTCACAGATTCTCAGAGATCTGCACATTACTCCACAAAAGAGGTAAGCAGAGCTCATTAGCATTTAAATTGACATGCAACAAAATGGTTTGCTTTCACAAGGTAAAAAGGGTTAGGGTTGTACTTTGGTTAATATTGAGAAATTTAAAGTATGTTATAGACTTATTAAGACCCTAAAGAATCATATCAACTTGTGGAAAATTGGAATGCGAAGGTTGTGTGGTCTCCATGAGAAAAAAAAAAAAGATATGCATTGCATAATATGCATACTAAATAATGGATCTCATTCACCAGCTGTGCATTAGCACAAATTTGTGCATGAAATCTGCATGCAAGTGTTTAAAACAAACCGTGATTAATCAGTAACTTTCATACTAAAATACTTTCATACTACTCTGTTCATTAAAAACGGAGCAGTTGAATACAATGGTATGCAGGAATCACGTACTCTCTGTGGCCTTGGTAATGCACAAAGATGAAATTTTCTACATAAATAATTTATCTTAAATACATCTCATTTCATTCATAAAGGTTCATTGATGCCTGGGCTGTGAGGTTTCTCTGTATAAAGATGCTTGTGTATAGCTAGCTAATGAGAGGTCTGTAATCTGGGTCTATATGAAAGGTTTTTATTGTGTTTGATCTGGTTTTGAGGATGACACTCTTGGCATGTATTTTGCTACACATTCTTTATCCTTTATTCTTTGATGCTTTATAAGAGAGCATCAAATGTTTGTATGCACATGTCGTGTCAGAGAAGTTTGAACAATTCATGCTATTATTAGCAAGTGAGGCAATGTATACGTATCTGAGGCAATGCATAAATGCATGCTTGCAGTTAAGCATGGAAGAAATCATTAGCTTTGCATAAAAACAGTAGAAGTCGATATCAAATATATAATGTGGATGATTATATTTCGAGCACTAATCAATAGTCCTTTCAGGTGTCAGTCAAGCTAAATTTGTCAGCAATATGGTGAAACCTTATTAAACAATGAAAGATGACACTGATTATTGTCATAATAGATCAGTTTGATATGAGTTTATTGTTTGTGGTGTCTCAGTTTACAAAATCAATTTGTGAAGTGCTTTACTAAGCACTATACGGCAGATATCTGTCATGATGTATAAAACGCTGAGTGGCACGAATGGCAAATTCACCGTCAGGATCGATAATACGAATGAGACAGACCAAACCTAGTGGACTGAATGAAAGAGCAACAAGATGTCTGTGTAACAGGTGCCGATGCTTGAAGGAATACACTGTGACGGACTTCATCTTCATTATACAAGTTTCACCTTTCACCTCACTCATACTCCCACACAGCCACCGCCGAAATTATTATTGTCTGTTAATTGGATGAAAGATTATTGACTGTTTTGATGGAGAGAATGGGGCAATGAATGTGAGGAATGGATGATAGATAGAGGCCATGTTACATTGACAAACCGCCGCTGAGGACGGAGTTCTACAATAACATTATTGAACTGGCCCATTTGTCATTTCTGCTGTGTGTTTTCCTTTTTTCTTCGTGCATTGGCCTTCTGTTGTTCCTTAAGGTCATAGTGTAGAATTGATATGAGTTTTTTTTTCATCCATATCTGTCCGATGCCTATTAAAGTTGCGTGCTTCAGTTTATTTCAAGTAAATATAGTCTATAAGTATAGCTGTGAGGCAGACTTATAGTCTTTAAAGATGATTATTGAGCACAAAATATTTTTTATATTCACAAAATATTATTCCTCTAAACCTTTCCCCTTATCTATGCTGTTTAGGTGCTTGCCGGCTCATTTTCCCTTTCACTTTCCTTTGCCTTTTCATAAATCACAGCTTGTCATGGGTGATGATGTCTCAGTAGTTCTTGCTCTTCATGGAGGTTCATTTTCCTATCATTGCTATGCATTTATTCACATGGGAGTTATCTGAGTACAATAATGTTCCTGTAAATTCCTCTTTATACTATTCGTCTTTCGACTCCCCCCGGGGCAAGGGGACCCCACGTACGGATTCTCCGTTTGGCATCATTATGTTCCATTTGCATATCACAGCACGCATTCATCATGTGATCATACATAGTTTCATGATGCAAGTAATGCTTCTCTTCAATATCGATGACAGCTGGTAAACTCATATTTTAGTGTGAAATATTTTGCTTCGTGCAGGGGCATTTAACTAATGTCTGAGTGATTTTTTTATTTATTTATATTTTTTTTTTGTCATGGTAAATCGTTTAGAGGCAGTTAGTGGTGCAGCAGCTATTGCTAATGGTTCTACAGACAGAATTGAAGAAATGATTGGAAAGTGTGAGAGACATTATTGTCAGACCTTATGTCCATCCAATAATGAATAAAAATATTTCATAAGCTATAATGTGCCATAATATGGTATTTTGCCATAGTGACTATATATTTAAAAAGTTTTTTTTATTTAAAAAGTTTTTTTTTTTGTATTTCTGAAAAAGTAAATAAATAAAAGGAATAAATTAAGAAAAAAATTATAATTATGAAGAATTGTGAGTCATTGTGAATTCCTCTTAAAGTTTGAATAACATGCACACTGGATTGTTTTAAATATGATGAATCAAAGCATTACACATTTATATACATTGCTTTTTTTTTTTTTTTTTTACTTTAATACAATATTTTACATTTATATCTGTAATGTATCTCTATAATTTGGCTTATATTTGTTTTGTTATATTGTGGGTTATCCACAGCAAGATTAACAAATGTAAATAATAATTATTTTTTTATTATGTATTTATTATGTATTTTTAATTTTATTTGTTTACTCTTAGAAACATTCTTATGACCTTAAAATAACCTGAAAGGACCAAAAATGAACCATACATGATATTTTGGAAAGATATTGTAACCAAACAATTAAACATAAAATTCCATTGAGGGAAAAACAAAATAGAGAAGAAGAAGTGAGTAATTTTAATTGTTTATGGAATTAATTATACCTTTAACTGATTTATCTTGGATTTGCTTTTTTTAAATCATATGGAATTCATAATTTTTAAGAAGTTCAGAAAATGCATGGTTTTGTTTTGGTTTTGATTCTGTTATTTTATAGATAACATGGAACATCTGTGATCAGTCTGTGACCGATCCAGAGGCCAGTTGGCTGAGACTAGATGATGATGCACCAGTAAAGGCCTCCGATGTCCCCACATATAAAGTATATATTGAGTAATAACAATAATATAGGCAGGGAATAATAGATCTGCTGTGCTTCAAAGAAATGAGGCAATATCGCAGACCTGGTCTCACCTTCTAGACTTCTCCCTTGCATTGACCTCATTGAAACAAATGCCTGCAATTCTCCACTGGTGTGATGGTGAAATGAGGACGATCACTGAAAGTGTGGTTCTGCACCAAGGAGGAGGTGTTTATTAAATACGGTAGCCAAAAGGAGGAGGCAATTAGGTTAGGGTTGGTTTCTATTTTACATTTTTACTGTCTTTTCCCCCCCTCTTTACATGTTCCTGATGAGCTGATACGGTTGTCAGGTGTAGATGGTTTCCTTTCGCTTGGCCATGTGCTTTCGCTTTGCTGCTGTCCACAATGATGAATGGTGTGTCGTTTGAGCGCCGGAGAGATGCTGATCTCGTCTGTTAGATGGAAGCATGTCCAACCCTCTTTTAACATTAAGATATGAATCTTTTATATATGGTGCAAGAACTCTTTAAAAGGTGCTTTAAACAGATATTATCTACAAGCCTTAACCAAGACTATATAGCACACGTGTCAAGTGCAACCTGTGTTGCAGGTGTCAGAAGCTTTTCAGAAGAAGAAAAGCAGCTGAGAAGGAAATCAATGACCAAATGACACACTTTCTAGTACAATATTAGCCAGTTACATTTGAATTGCTTGTATATACGTTTGGGATCAGATAGATTGATTATTTATTTACTTCATCTTAAATGTAAAATATGTCAGCAAATCAGCAAATATTAATTTCAGAAGGGTCTGCTTCTAGAAATCTAATGGGAAACTAATACTAACACTTAATACTAATATTATTATTTTTTACTGTATATTGGCCAAATAAATGCAGGCTTTGTGAGCATACATGACTTTTGAATCCTATTGACCCCATACTTTTAAACAATTTATTTAATTAGAAAAATCATGATTCAGTTTGAACGTTTGTTATTGATATGTGTATTAAAGGTATAACGATACATGTAATGAAATAGAATATGGCAGTAATTATTGGAGAAAATAACATTGATGTTAGTGGAATATGGGGATTTAAAAATCCTTGTTCTCTTTTATTTCTGTATTTTAACTTTAACTTTGCATGGGGTTATTGTATAATTTGCTCACGGTATTTTGTTTATAAGTCTCTTTAGATCAAAGCATCTGCTGTAAAATGTAAAAGAAGTGCCATGATTCAGGATTTTTTCATACACGCACTGCTGTTTATGGTAGCGACCAAAAACAAAGTAAATCACCTTTCGAGAGTAATTGAGTTTTGTTGTTTTGATGCCGCCGTGTTGAATTCACATCAAACAAAGTCTGAGGTAGATCGTCCACTCAAACCTTCAGTTCGCCAGTCATTCATTTTCATCCCTTTTGAGACAACAAGTGGATAGTCTTGTTATAAATATCTTTGCTGTGACAGGCTCTGACTCCCACGCTGCATTGCAGTGTAAACAAACATGGCTGTTCACGCAGTGGGAATTAATACCAGATATTTCCTAACAAGTCATATTTTATATAATGCTGTAATATTTCCACAAGAGATGCCTATTTTTCCCAAACTGTTTTTTTTTTAAAGAACAACATTATATATATATATCGTAATATTATAAAATGTCTACTTTTACTTTTGATCAGTTTATTGCTCAATAAAAGTAATTTCTTACAAAAAAAAAAAATAGTTTGAATGGTAGTGCACACGCCAGTCGAGTCATGTATGTGATGTCATGTGGCAAGTTTATTAAAAGAACATCACACAAAAAAATGACTAACATTGATCTTCATCCCCCGTCCTCCTTGTTGTTGCAATCCCAGGTTCCTAGTGTGGGAGCGATCAGCAATTTCCTCAGACTTTGCGAAATGAAACAATGGACTTGAATTCCTCTCAGTACGTCTGGCCGGTTTTCGTTCCCACAATATATTTTCTGTCTCGTTCATCCATTTAATCCAGGGAAGGCTACAGTGAGACATCTGTGAGTCTGGTCAGACTTCGGCAACAGGCTGCCTGAATGCGGGGCTCTGATGAAGAAAATGAATGTTTATAAGTCACTCCTAGTTCTGACTCTAGTGTCAAAACATTCGGTGGAGCTTTGAAGGCTTTTATTTGCCGCCATGTTGTTCACAGGTCAACAAGTGTTGATGGGTGTGCGGCAGACATGTTGTTTTTGGTGGTGTTCCCAGAGGAATGAGAGTTGCTGCACTACATGCATATAATAGTTGTGATAATGTTAGTGGGTTTATCTGGATTTTGAGGTGTGCCTCAGTTAAAGCTGACAATACGCACATTAGGCATGTTGACTCACAGATATGCACCAAACGGTTACTTTTGCTGTCTATCTCTGTCTTCCTTTCTTCACAAGGCCATGCATGAATCTTCTGTCTCTAATGAATCTTTGGCATTAGTTCGCTCTTGCTCAGACACTGAACAGCTCCCTGCGCTCTCTCCACAAGCCTTTAATGTTCAAACAGGGCTTTAAATCAAATGGAGCACACTTCATCCACATTTCTGCGCCGTTTCGGCAAGCTGGCATGAATTTCTCATGAATTCCTGTCTCTCCCAAGTCTTTCACTAGTCACCAGCTCAGTCTTCAATCAGTTGTTAACTTGTTTTCTCTGCAGGAGGGCATGTTCATTCATCTGTGTGCTTTTCCTCTGTTTTTCCCATTTTTGCTTCGCTAACTGACTCACTTGGATTCAATCAGTCATTATGATGTTGAGATATACTAATTAGGCGAATGTGAAAATCTCAGTTTCTGTATTCATTGTCATCCCTCTTGCAGAGTTTACAGGCTTGCCACGTGAGAGATGGACTGATTGATTTATTGATTGATTAAAGAAAAAAAAATCACACATTTAAATTGTGTCAATTTACTCCCCTCATGTTGTACCAAACCTTTCTTCCATGAAACACAAAGGGAGATGTTACTGCTCTCCTACATAAAATGAAAAAGGATGGGGACCAGGGGCTATCAAACTCCAAAAGGAGAGAGAGTGAGAGAAAGAGAGAGAGACTACAATAGCACAATATCAAAGTATTCCACATGTCTTCTAAAGCCATATGATAGCTTTGTGCGAAGACAGAAATTTACTGTAAGTCATTTTTCACTGAAGTTCTTGCTTGACAGCTGTGGTCACCATACACTTTCATTATATATATAAAAGAGCAGCTTTGACATTCTGCTATAAATAACACTTTCTATGTTCCATATAGATTTGAAAAGATCTGAGAGTGAGAAAACGGTGACAGAATTTTCATTTTTGTGAAAACCCTTCCTTTGACTGACTGACAGACTGGATTCAATAAAAGACCTGATCTTGATGCCTACCTGCAGTGCGCTCTGAGATAAATGTAATATTAAAATATTGTACTTGACTTGTGTGCAAATTTGACTTGGATAACTGCTATTTTTAAGAATTTGTTTAATTTAATTCTAAGGTTAATCGCATGCAAATTGCTCCTGTAAAGATTAGAATGTATCATTCTTTTTGTCTCTGATTCTCATGAATCTGCTTCATAAAGATCATTTGTAATGCTTTATATGTTTTTTTATGGAGTTAGAGCCTGTCATATTTCCACAAAATGATATTATGCAGCTTCCTGCGTGAGTGGCACTAAAAGTGCTTTCAGTTTTCTCCAAAACAAATGAACGTAAATGGAGCAAAGTTTTATTATGTTGGTTGTTGACATATCTCGGCAGTTCAGAGATTAAAAGTCTGGAGTATGACGCTAAACCCCTACACTAAACTCAACCATAAACCTTAAAATAGTATTGACAAAAGTACACCTTAGAAAATTACACTATCTTCTACAAGTCTTCATGCTCTTTTATAGATTTTCGTTACTTATGTTTTGCGACTTCACAAAAATCACTATGTATTTCATTCAGTGAAGCAGTCTGCTATTAAATTAACCTCCCTAGTTTCACAGCTGTTTTTAACCCTGACAAGGAGTTTTTAGATATATGGGGGGAAAGGTTATTTGAGTTGGCTACATTTGTTTTTTTATGGAAACCTGTTGCAGATTAAAAAATAATAATAAATAAATGTAAGAAATTAAATGATTAGGTAATTAGAATTTTGTCCTGAAAATTATAAAATTACAATTTTTAATTTTTTAAATTTTTTTAATTCCAAGTGGCTCATAGTTCATAATTCCAACTTCTCAACAATTCTGACTTCCTCTTTCTGTCTATCTATCTGGTAAAGTTGATCTTTAACCAGCTTAACCAGCCGTAAGTAACATACCAGCATTAATCAACTTAAATCTTGAAACTGTAGTTCAAAACTTTTGTTACAATATAAATATAGAATTCTACTGCATATCGGTGTAGAGAATAAATGAATCTGTAAGAGTGTGATCTCTACTACACATGTAAAACACCTTCTGTCGGTGTGTAACCTTTCTGTGTAAACAAAAGGACATTCTCATGGCTGAATTGCCAGCTACTATTTGTCTATTTTGCTGTTCATCATCAAACTCCGTAATCAGATATAATATAGTGAAATGCCACTGTGCTGTGCTAACCTTCCTCCAGGGCGGAAGAAAATTAGCAGCGCTCACTCACCTTCCCTTTTTTCAGTTTGGCGGATGTGTGAAGAATGATGAAGAGACAGACGAGAGGAAGACACCGATAGGGACGGGGTGAGGGAGGATTGAATTAGAGCTGACTGAAGCGTGATGAGAGAAAACAGAGGGAACGATAATGAAGGAAAATAAACCTTATTGGTCGACTGGCTTGGAGGACAAAGAAGTGAGTGAGGGAGAAAGAGAGAGAGAGAGAGAGAGAGAGAGAGAGAGTGGATGGATAGCAAGAAAAATAACCTTCAAACAGGTAAAATGCTCAAGACAGGAGACATTTATGTGAAGGGAAATAACTGTTAATGACATGAAAATTATATTAGAAGCATCAGGGATAGACATTCAACGTTATAAACTAATTATGTTTCCTGAATGCACAGTGTAATATTACTTGGGAGAGAAGTTCTGCTATACCACATATATACTTTACTTTCCCATCTAACTAAGCAGAACTATGGGGGGCAAAATATACCCCGCCCATCCAGTAATACTGCACAATGTTATAATTTTAAAGGTGTTTTTATAGACATGTGTTTGATTATTATTATATCAGTTTATACTAAGTGGGCAGTTCCTGAGGAGTTACCTGAGGAGTACACTGATATTACAGTGGTGCACCAACTCCAGATCCAACTCCTCCCACTTTACATATCGCTAAACCTACCCATTTCCACCTCCTGCACCCCATTTCCACCCCTAAACGTACCCGTCTCCTGCCCCTTGATCAAATTGTTCCAGTTGTAGTTATATAATTCCTATTACACAAGTAAAAAATGTGTTTTTACCAATGTCCTGTTACACATTTCATTTCATAATTCTGTTTAAAGAGCATGTGAGCATTTTTATTTTTAGAACTGAGTAGAAATATCTCTGAAGTGATGCATATTGTGTACTGTACAAGATTGTGTACAATGCTACAAAAGGCATAAGATGCAATCTGCAATAGTACAATACAGCTCTTATTGTTTTCTAATGCTTCACAGAGCCCTATCATCCAACAGCGATGGTAAAGAGTTAGCGGCTAGTTTGTTGAACATGTGTGCCACTGTCTGCAGAGGATTATCCACTTACAGAGCTCCTTTTGGACCAGATTTCAATCAGTTTGTGCTGTTAATCAGAGAGAGCTGGTATCGTAATGCGTGGCCATGCCTCAGGTGCGGCCCTGTACCCAAACTTGCATTAGGCTAATCCAATTCATCAATCCGCAAGCCAAAGAGCCTCCCTCTGGCACTCAGAGAGAGAGAGGAGGTAAAAGAGAGAGAGAGAGAGAGAGAGAGAGAGAGAGAGAGAGAGAGAGAGAGAGAGAGAGAGAGAGAGAGAGAGAGAGGGAGGGAGGGAGAGAGATAGGGCAACCAGGTGATGGTGCCAAATGGAAACATTGTGGACTCTGGTATTGTCATTCACTCTCACTCCCTTACCTCTTTATGTCTTATTTTCGCTGGCTTGCAGCTGATCTTTGATAAGCACTTTCCATAGCCCTACCTGCCAAGGTGGCAAAAAAATTACAAAGAAATGAGAGAGGGAAATAACAGGGTTATGAATCAGCTCTAGAATTGCAGGCCACAAAAAAACTGCTTGGCAGGAAGTCGAGCAAGGTGGGGGCTGGGGGGCATAATTGCCAGCGCACCATGCTGAAAAGGCTATTGAAAATGCCATTCTGGGCGACGCTGATTGGCTGCCCTCCCACAAGGCTCACTATCCCCCTGGTTGGCCCTGGTCTGAAAGCATTGAGAATGCTCCGAGGGTGCCTTTTTTCTGATGCCGGGAATAGTTTACATGGCAAAATAACAAGCTAATTAAGGCCTTAGCGAATGATGGATGGCTGTGAAAGTTAGCAAAGCTGGTCAACAGGGCAGAGGAGCAGCCTGTGATACACCGCGAGCCATCTGCGCTCAACCTGACAGCTTAATTGGCAAAGAGATCCGAGGGGAGGGGGAAAGACCTGTTGGACCTTTGATAATTGCTGGCTGGTTTGAATATGCTCCAACCCGCTACCGCTGCAATTACATGTTTGATGTTACGTGGACATTTCCTGTTTCTTCATTTCTTGTGCTTTTAGCCTTTCATGGTTGGAGAAGTGATTTGTATGTTTGTGCACCAATACCTCAGCCATTTTGTTTGTAATATTAGCTAGGTTAAAATGAATAGCTCATCGGTGGCCCGGCTGCTGGGACAATTAATATGGCTACATCACACGTCCTTGGCTGAGATTTCATTCTGAGTAACAACAGTTCAAATCTACTTCAAGAAGTCTGCATGAGAAAACTATTGCTTGTACTGTATGATTAGGAAACATTTGTCCAGACTTTTCCTTGGAATTTGGAGTTTGATTTTGAAGACAAAACACAACATCTTGAAAAGTATGACTTAGCTTTTGTTTAGTTTTTTTTATACATTTGTCATTTTTATTTGTTTTTAATTATTTTTTAAATAACTTTAAATTATGTCTTATTTGAAGTGATTTTAGTACCTTAACAATAAGTTTATATTTAATTCAGTGAGTTGACAAGGCAGCATTTCTCATTTACATTGTTCTTCAAATAGCTATATTTAAATAGCCGTAATGACACTTTATAGTTTAAAGCAATACTTTAACCGGAACATTCTGTTATAATTTACTCAACCTCCACTTGTAACAAGCATGTATACGTTTCTGTCTTTTGTTAAACACAAAAGAAGATAATTTGAAGAAAGCTGGGAACCAAACATTTGACAACAGCCATCGATGTCTACTATGGAAGTCAATGGCTACCCTCAAGATTTATCGTACAGTCAGTGGAAGAGCAGTGCATAAAAAAAGTTTAAAGTTAAAAAGTTACGTTTGCTAATAATAATAGTAGTAAACAATTATTATAATAAGTAATACAGTTCATTAGCATAACTGTAAGAGATATAGTAACTGTATGAACAATAAAATAGAATTCAATAGATGTGTGATCACAGGTGCATGTATCAGGTATTTGACAACAGCTTCTGTTCCATGCTGGTTTGTTTGGCCAGAGATGGAGGGAGGTAGGTGTGTCATGCAGCGAGAGTTCTGATCACGCTCTTATTGTTTGATCTCTCTAATCTCCTCCCACTCCTCCTACACCAATGACAGCCATTGTTTGCAGCTGCTCTGAAGTAGAGAGCTTTATAAGATTGTGGTAGAGCAGCATGAACTGAGTATAGGATGACCGGGAACACAGCAGTGGCAGCATGACCATGGAGACAGTCTTTTCTCTCTAAAATCATATTTTCTCCCGCAGTGTAATGTTATTCTCTTACTTTTGTTTTTGGTAGGGCCTTTATTAGTTATTAATATGCGCCTCTTTAATGTGTCCACAACACCTTCAAGAAATGGGTTTTGGTTATTTTGGAGGGTGTTTCCCCCCCCTGCTTATTTTGTTTAACCTGCTAGAATCACCAAGGGAATCATTACTATACTCAGCCCACAATAATGAAAAATCATTTGAAAAACACAAAATTGCGTTTTTTAGTTTTCAGAGGCAGCAATAATGCATTAATACCCCTCCGTAACTAAAACAAATGTGCAATATTTAAGTGGTCTGAATGTATTCATTTGTATTTTTGTGGAAGGCGTACGACCAACAAATTTTCGTCTAATCAAAATGTTCGGCCTGGAGGGGTAGCTTTGGACAGTGATTTGCAGGGAAGGTTGGACATACATTTTCAATGATTTTAGGCTGAAGATTTCCTACTGCACCTATAATAACAAATAGCAAAAATGTGATTTTAATTTTTTTTTAATAGTGTGCACACACCTTTAGATTCACTAAAATGGCTCACGTGAGGAATTCATCAAAGATTTCAATTGCACTGATTGCACTTCATATTATGGTAATCAGACAGTTCTAATTAAGTTGGTTCATCTCCAGTTTGGACAGTCAGTGGAAATTTCCATGTATTTTAGTGCACAAACATTTTAAATATTAAATACTGGATTTTCAAATGTTAACTGAAACACTCGAAAATAGGTAAGAAACAAACTAATAGGGTGTGCTGTCTGCTATTGCAGCCTCAAGTCATATTATTATCAACCTAGGCTCATTGGAAATATGTTCCTTTACCTACATTTCTGCAAAACTTCAAAAACGTGATTGCACATACAAATCTCTGCAGTTTCCGGATGAAATGAACACTAGAGGCAATAAAACCCACACAATTTGTATTCCTTTTCTCACAGCGTATGATTTGCTGGTCCACACTTTCGATTAATAAAGCCTAATCTTTGCATAATTACTTGAAGGATTTTATGTTGCAAATTCAAACTAATTTTAACATGTGACATTTGAAAACGTATATTTTGATGTTTGCATCACATATCAGCTTCATATGCATGACTTTTCTAACTCAATAGGTTTGCTCGTCATCTCACGCAATATGGTGTTGGTGTCAAACACAACAGCTCTGATTCAAATAAGAAAGTATCACTTTTGAGTTTCAATATGATATATTTCAGTGACACTCCTCGAATATTTGAATTATGAACCTCCGCAATACGTACCTGAAGCAACGCAATTTAAACACAGTGATATGTGCCTATAACAACGAAACAAGTATGTGCCAGGGTCATGTACTGAATTCGAGTTTTAGCGCCACTCACTTTGAAACTGCAGTGAAAGGTGCAGTAAGGTATGTAATAAGGGTGCTGCAGAAATGTATTTAGAAGCATGTATTTCAAACGAACCTAGGTGGATTATTATTCATCTTCCAATATTTGCTCATGCTAGTCTTGCTCTTGAAAAAAAAAACAAAATACAAAAAAACCCAACTCTTTAAAAAAAACCCTTGATGACAAGGTTATTATGAAGTTTTCATGTGCAATTTATGCATTTATTTACGAATGCATTGCAATTTAAAATTTAGGGATTGTTACTTGTTTCTATGTTACAAGTATAATCACCTTGTTGTGTTTGTTACCATAGATTTCACAGTATTTCAGTGCTGACAAATAATTGTGCAAGAAGCACGTGAGACTATTTAGTTTGCTATTCTATTTTCAGCATGCATTCAGAACTAATTCAAACAATGGGATTCAGGTTTCATGGTTACTTCATCTGTTTTTGATTGTTGATATACTAGCTTTAGTGCTTCATGCCACTTCTGGCTAAATTTAGATATATTTTCCTATTTTTCACCAATTAAAGTTTTCTGAGTTATCTCAGGGTCTGCAAGCTAAGAGGCAAAGTCAGATTTTAACGCATCAGCTGGTCTATTTATGAGTGTCGGCTTTTGCTGATTCTAGTATCTCTGTGTCTCCGCTCCTGGCTAAGAGTCGTCAAGACGTCTGAAAGCCCTGTCTCTCTAACATTGCATAGCTCTTATAGATGAGGCTTGAAGACTTCTCTGGCCTTGGTGAATGTCTTCTAGGCTAGATGAGCTGCTGACAAGGCAGCCATTTTATTTACAACACATTAGAGGTTAGAATATAGAATATGTTTATTCTGAGTGGGGAGTAAAGAGAAAAGGGGACATAGAAGCTAGAGCTGTATGGTGTCTCTTTTCAGCTGGTCTTTAATCTGATGCTTTGTGTTTAACATGTTTAGTTCTTGTTCTGCTCTTAAATCCACATAATCTGAAGTTATGTAAAGTATTATTGTTGGAAACGCTGCTTTGAGGGATGACGTGTGGGGGAAAACCCTTCCAGTATGTATAACATTCACCTTTTGTTATGGTTTAGACGTTTATAGTGGTCCAACAGCTCAAATGTCACTTTATGGTGGAAATGACGATACATTCTTCCATTCTCCGAGAGTCTCTGAGAGGAAGCACATGTAAGGTATCAGGTTCTTTGGAGATCGGATACGTATAGCAAATTGGGATGGATCACGACATAATCGCTTTTCAAAAAATCCTCAAATAACTGCCACCCTGTAACGCTAGCCTTTGCTAATTCCCAGCGTGGCTTCCCATCCGTGTCATTGCCGCTTTGCCAAATTAGATAAATGATGGGGACACGTGACATGTGATGCCCTGGAGAATCCCCTCTGCTCTTAACAGATCCATCCAATCACAAATTAGCGAAACGAACAGCCTCTTTCAATCTGGTGTAGTTAGCATTATTGCTTCTGTCATATTTACAGGCAGCAGGGGAATGTGCCGCCCAGCCTGTTCCTCATTAGGCCTTGTTTTGACTCAGATTTAGACTCGGGTTTGGTTCTATTGTCACTCTGGATCAAATGGCCAGTGTAAACACTCTTAATTAGACCAACATGGAGTGATCAGGACTATGTTAAAACACAATGTGGCAGCTCCACTATGGTGCGCTGTAACTGTAGCCCCTCAGCGTAATTTCCTCCTGATGCATTTTGAAGGCCGGTGCAGCTGTGGACGGAGCCCCTGGCCCAAACTATGAGAGACCTGAATGTTACTTTGGAAGGGTCTGCTTTTTATTCCATTATGAAGGCAGGTTGTTATTTTCCTCATTTGGCCCTCAAGCCAGTTCAAACAGCTACGACCACCCATGAAGGGCAAACTGGTTTTCCTCTGCTTGCCTCTTATGGACGTACATGCAAACTATTTATAGACGTTGAGTTTTACTATCCAAAAATTATGCAGAAAATTATTTTAGGATGGTTGAAGTTGAAGTTTGTTTTGGAATGATTATATTGGCACATGTTGGACTTCGCTAATAATTTTGTCTGCTTAAACCCCCGCCCCTTCCTCAAGCTTGTGCTCAAGATCTGCCTCCATCCAGTTAACATCTAATTTTTTATTTTTTTTTTTCGATAATTTGTTTCATTCGGACATAGGCTACATCATAATCCAGAAGAAAACTATTTCCATTTCATTGCGATTTGAAGAGAGACGTGATAATTTTATTACCTTTAGATAATCAGATACAGTGATGTACTGCAGATCTTGTATAGTCCTTTAATGAACAATTAAACAGAGTAGCTTTAAAAAAGTCTCTTTGATGAAAATTATCCGTCTTTTATTTTCCCCCCTTTCCTGTAGTGAAATATTTTCAGAAATGTTGACCAATTAGGTAATTTGAGTGCAACACATGAGAGGGAAGCAATTCCACATCAAAGATTCTCCAATAACATTTTTATTCTATAGGCTGCTTATTTTTTTCTTTGCACATCAAAGGAAATGTTTTACGAAAATGTGTTGCTCAGATTATAACACAAATGAAATATGTCTTTTCATCTCCCACAATGTGACTTTAAATCTTACAAATATTTCTCATAATTGTGAATTTTTAATCCGCCCTGACCATGTGATCTTCCAGTTGCCACCCGCTTTAGATCTCACAACGTGACATTGTCTAATTTAAAATGTTTTATCCAACTATATCCTTTTTATTTTTTATGCTGAGGTAGTTTTTAGATTCTCCTACACACAGAATATATTTTCTGCTGAGATGCTGCTTCTATACATTGTAAAAACTGCTGTACATAGGCGAGTTTAACCATAATATGTAATAACTGCATCAAAACATCATAAGGAGGGTACACCATCATCTCTCTCTAAGTATTTAAAATAAATAAATAAATCTATTAAAGCACCAACACATACTGAACTACTATTAGTCTTTGATGTATAATTAATAAACCTGTGTCATACATGTGTTTTAGTAAATCCCTTAGGTACTTGGATTACTCAATCTGTTGCATTTTGCTTCATAAAATTTTCCCTCAGATCACAAAGATAAGACAATGATAAAGAAAATAGAAGGAAGGAGTATAACTGGCATCTTAAAGTGACAAAACCACAGAGCAGGTGACGTGAGAGGAAGTGTGAGAGGGTGTGAGCGTGTAGGCATGTCACGACAGTGTCCGGATTGATGACTTTGCAGTTTGTGGAGCGGAGGATGAGGAACTCGGTGGGGAGCATAGACAAGAGGTTTGTCATTATCTGAAAATGAGTTACAGCCCCTCCTTCGCTTCAGTCCCACTGCATAAATAACAGAGCTGTCACCAGCTCTTAACAAGCTGAGAAACTAAACTGAGCTCTTTATTAACACACAATCACAGTCCGTCGGGATATTGCTCACCTGCGTGGCATGTTGTCAAAGTGCTGTCAATTCAGCTAATACATTAAGCTAATAGCAACATAACGAAATATTTCCTACTAGACGTGATTGTTTTGTATAATATTACAATGTTGGCAAATTTTGCGAGCCTTTCCATTTGCTACTGCAGTATTGCCAGGCTAAGATTTGGTCCATATCGGAGCTTTTACTAGATCAGAAACCACTTCTGACTGACACATAAAGCTCATAAGGCTTGTTGAATAAGATCTTAACAGAAAATGTTGTACATTTACAATGTGTATATATCTATATATATACTGGAGAATATACATTTTGTCCATTTACAATGTGTGTGTGTATATATATATTGGAGAAACAGAAAATCTCTGATCAAAAATATGGCACTATTCTGCTGGAGAAAGCTTAATCGTCACATATATATAATTGTCAAGTGTCAAGCGTCAAGCACTTAATGTAAGACTCTAGTATTGGTTCCTTGTTGATAGCGGAAGGTCAATGGTGTTGCTTAAACCTTTGACCCGTAAGTTGTGTGTATTCGACTCAAAAAGCTTTGCCTCTTCATTTCAGAAGTCAACCACAAGCCCCGGTTAATCATGTATATGCTCTTTCTGTGCACTTTTTACTTGCTTAAGTTGCTGCCTACACATCACTTTGAAACCCAACACTAGAAGAAATGTGGTTTTGATCGTTTTGTGTTTATTTTATGGTTCTTTCTCTTTTTTTTGCGTCCTTCAGTTCTTTCTTCTGATGCAAAATGTAGTAATGGGTTTGCGGGCCAAAAGGCCCTTATTCCTCCATCTTAGCACTCCCTCGATCACCACAAACGTTTACCGCCTATCATTTATTCATTCCCTATTTTCGCTAAAGTGCTTTTCTCTTTCTCTCTCTGAGTTCTGATTAGGAGGTCGTGTAACACGTACCTTTTATTTATTTTTCCATCCGGAGAAAGAGTGAATGAGCTAGTGCAGCCCTCTACATCACCGCAATTACCTTCCCTAACACCTCTGATAAATAATCAACTTGTGAGTAGAGCCTTGAAAAACATTAATCACGGCATTAATGAAAGGGAGAGCTCACATGATGCATTTCCTGAGTTAAGTTTGTGGCATTCAAAGCCACGGTACACACAAATAAAGTAGCTTGTATTGCTTGATGTAATAAAGGCTGATAGCAAGTTATCATAAAAATCCATTCTGGTTTGTCAAACTGTCAAGTTAGCACTTGCGCCGCTTCAAACAACTTGTCGAGATAATGGTCGCTTCATTAGCTTCTTCCTTTGAGGATGCGCTATTTGAATAAAAATCAGCAATTATGTGACTTCTCTCAGATATGAGCCTCTCTAATGTAGCAGATGAAGTTTATCTCTCTAATTTCTGTGCGTTCAACTAGCAAGGCCACTTATTTCTGAAAAAAGATGTATTAAATCTACAAGAAAATCTCATTTTATGAGCCTTCCTTCATGTATTCAAGTTCAAAATCATTTACTCATTGGCATGTTATCATTTACTCATCGTTCTCAACCTCTGTGGCTTTCTTTAGAGATTTTGAAGAAGGCTTTGTTTGCTTTTATCCATGCAATAAAAGCCATTGGGTAAAAGACATGTATATGTGTGTTTGTGTGCGTGTGTGATTTCCTAATTTCTGACCTAAGAATACATTTTAGAAATTCACTAGGCTTAAAAAAGCAAACACAAATACAGTTGCTTTGCCCTATCACTCTGTCCCTTCTAGATAGAAGATAAAACAAGCGTAATTACATTCAATGACTATTATTACATTCGACAAGAAGCTATACACAAGCTTCTCACACAATTGGCCTCTTATGAGTAACCTTGTATGCATCATTGAAGTGAGTTTAGAAATGCTTGAGATCTCTCTGTATATAATCAGCTGAAAATGAGAAGAATAAAGGACTGAGAAAGAGAAACTTCTTCCTTATAGGAGAGGAAAGAAAGTTTTAAAATAGAGGGTCTGAGTATTGCTGTAAATTATTGGATTTTAGCGGCACAGAAACTCCTCAGAGGACCTACTCTAGGCACTTAAAAAGAAAGATCCAACTGCACAGACAATACTTTTTTTCCCCCCCATACCATCCTCCCTTCTGCGACAACATCTTCAGCTTAAAACTTAAAGAATCTCTTTGCTATTGACTCTGGATGGCTTCCAACTGTGTCCTGCTCCCCAGCGCACTGGAGGTGGGATGGTGTGTGTCTGTAAATCCTTTCCACAGACTTTTCCTGGTGTCAGACTGAGTGAATGTTTGAGAGGGGCCAGGCGAGATAGGACACTTCAAAGGGTCAAAGGCAGCGGTGTGTTTGTACAGGCATACCAGCCCTGTGCCGGTTCTGATTCAGAGAAGAGATAGCTGCCCGCAATAGCTTTGATGCACTCGCAGGACATAATGCATATGGAGGAAGATGGTACTGAGAATAAGGATAAAGTCGTGGCGTCATGGTACACATTGTCTAGTCAGAGTTCGCCAGGCTACACTAGAATCCAGACTGATGCTCTCAAACTGTGCTACGGTTCAGGATTTGAGCCAATTCTAATAATGGAGTGATTCATGTAAAAGTTTAGAAAAGAGAAAAGATGCAAAATACATAACGCCACGTGCATTCCATAACATATTCATTGTGAAATATCTAAAGGGTGTTTGTTTATTCCCACCGTAGCGTGCCATTTTAGCTTGTTTTTCGATCACTCATCTTTCAGCTGTTTTATCATGAGTCATGTTTATATGGGATTTGTACCCAAGGATTCCAGTTCTGTGCTGGCTGAGCTACCCAACAAGCTTGTTACGTCTGAAAAGTAAAAAACATGGAGCTGTAATCATAACTGTGTACTAAAACAATTACAAGTTCTTTCTATATAACCACCATATATTGGAAACTTCAGTGTTATGTGTATATTGGTACATATTTCATTTCTTGCGAAAAAGTCGCCCCAGGTGTGTTGTATATATAAACCAATATATTAAAATGTTTATTTATTTTAATTCATATTTTAATTTACATTTGAAATTATTTGAAAATAAATGTAAAAAAAAAATGTAAAATAAACACACTCGTATATTAAATGACAACTTTTATTTTCATTTCGTTTTCAATTTCACAGCTTTTCATCTTTTACCCGTATTGCTATCATTTCATTACTAGCATCAGCACTGACATACTGTTAAAGCTCTGTGTTGTCATTTCCTGGAAAAAAAAAAAAATTAAGCTAGTAATTTCTCATTTTTTGTCAACTAATTTATTCATCCACTCGGATGGAGATAAGCTCTTTCATTTCTGCGCCTGTTCAATTTGACGACTTGTTTCTTTCTTTACATAGTAGATAATTACAATTTCCAGCACAGGTTCACAGCTAAACAGCACAGAATAATTGCATTAGCTCCTTCTGAATATTATGAAGGGCTCAGACTCTTTGACAACAGATGCATTTTATCCTTATACATGTTCAAATGGTGAATGTTACAGCTTTGTTGACACATAGCATTGATACAGATCTCAACAACTGTAATACATTTTCTGAAAAGTCTACTATTGAGAAACCATTTCCTAAGGTGTTTCCTAGCTTACTTTCTGACTGTACTGGGTAATTGGCGACTGCCGTGTTGTGTTCTGCTCCGTCTAGTGGTTGTTGATCGCTAGAACCCCCATCTCAGAATGCATGATAAAGCTGTACATATTTTTTTGCCAAGAATGCTATCAGCTCTCACCCATATTTGTCTAGATTTACTCCAGCAAAATGGCAACCGCCTTGTGTGTGCTGGGATATAGTTTCTGTTTGACCAATCTTGATTGCAGCTGTCAGGGGCTTTGTAGACATGTTTGAATACAGTGCACTCACTTTTTAGTCTGGATTTCATTAGATTTTTGGTGGGAAAGACTTAAAATCCTTCTGTGTGCCTCACAATATTTGTTTCTACAACTCATCAAGACGATTCCTTTAAGTCTAAACTTCTAGCTCTGGCTTGCCAGCGCTGTTTCATTACCATTTGCCATTACGAGACCTTGCCGACCTCAATCTGTTCACTAGGTGCCATTTTCTTCTGTTGGACACCATCAGAATTAACCATACTCCAGTAATCCAACTTTTGTGGAGGTCTGGCCGGTCAGGTCGGTGTGTCAGTGTTAAATAAGCTATGAAATGTGAAGGATCGGTTGATGAAGTCATTGAGGAGAAGTCCAATGCTTTGTGGTGGTGGCAAGTGTGTAACATTAGACATTTTTGCTATGATTTGTTTTATTCTTTGGCAAGAAATGATGCCGTAATGGTCATATTGTTGGTGTAAAGCAGGTGGTCCAGTAATCTGCTTAAAGAGCCAGAGTAGTTGAAAACGTGATGGATTATGTACATAAAACAAATGTGTGGGCTCAGATATTGACTGAACAATGGGAGCCACTTAGTCTGGCACACTACTGTACGCACACACACACACACACACACACACTGGTGTGTGATTGTTTGTGGGGAGGAAGGAACAGGTTATGAATGCCAGGAAGGGTCTGTGTGTTCAGAAAGGGCTGATGTGCTCTCCTCTGCTCCTACCATGGGAAAGTTGCACTCTCTATGCCTCATCAAAACAATACTGTGTGTTTTGTGTGTGTGTGAGCATGACACGCAGTTACCCCCTCCTACAGCCCACACATCTCTTCATGTATGATTCAAGAGCTCCCCCTAGGCCAAGGTGAAGTGAGAAAGCAGTTACATGAACACGCGCGCACACAGACACACACACACACACACACACACACACACACACACACACACACACACACACACACACACACACACGCACACACACGCACGCACACAGGATAGCAGTGCATACAAAAAAGAGTTTTCCCTTTTTTTTCTTTTCCTATCCTCTTTTACTGTATTTTCAGTGTTTATACTACAATAGTTTTATCACCTTCTCCATAGAATGATATGAAAAGATAGATAATCTATTGCACATGTAGAGCGCAAAATTAAAAGTGAAAGTAATGACACATTTGCATTGCAGGTTTACAAAATTTGCTAAATTATGTTCAGTTGTTTTTAGCATAATGCATTTTTTAAAATTGCAACATGATATTAAGTTAATAAAAGAAATCATGATAATAATATACTGTAATACTTATTTTGACCTATTTATTAGACATTTGGATTGGTAATTTAATAAAAAAAAAAAAATTGATCAACAACAGAGATGTGTAAATAAAAAAAAAGTTTATTCTTTGTCATCTATATGTATTTTATTTATTTATTTACTTACACGTTTGTGAATTCTGCTTGTCAACTTCCAGAAATTACCTGTGCAATTGCTGCTTACATTTCCTGCAAGTATTATATGTTGTCTTTGTAATATTCTGATGCCAATTCAATGTCTAATGAAAATAGATGTTTACGTGCTAAACTATAATAATTATAAATAACTGAATGATACAAATATGAGTATATATGTTTGTATTCATTTATTTATTTTCCCCCATACTATGGACATCAGTAGGGACCAGCAATCGAAGGTTAATTATTCATTTATCAGACGTGCCAACATATTAATTGCCGTGCCTTTTTTTAAATACCCAAATTACTCAATTTCTTTGTACTCGGTGCTAGCCATGCTTGAAAACACATTTGATTTTGTACGGCAAATGCAATGACCAGGATTCGGAACAGTGACCTTCAGCTCGGATAAAACATTGATACACTATTACATCTAAAGCAGAACCTAAATCATACACTAAAAGGCCTCGGTAGAGTCCTGAGATTACACTGTGTAAAACAGCATCATTTTCATTAGTGCTGAGTGGTACTGTCACCCAACTCATCTCTCAGGCTGGCCTTAAGCCAATCTGATGCATAATTACTCTTTCATATTCATACTCTAATCCATATCCTCCCTGAAAATCTCAGGCTGCCGAATACACTGTAATGTCACCAGAGGGGCTGTGAGAATGACCCTATTAGCTAGTCTCTCTGTTTTGCACACACACACACACACACACACACACACACGCAAATCCTTTTTCTCTTTTGTTCTAGTGATCCTTGTCTTGTACCGTTTACAAGAACACCATTGTTGTCTATCAGTAAATAGATTTTGTAACCATAATACATTTTAGTAACACTTTACAATAAGGTTTAGTTTTAAATACGTTAGTTAACATGCGCTAAGAATATACAATACTTCTACAGCATTTATTATTCTGTATTTACTAATGCACCATTAAAATCACAAGTGTTGTTTGTTAACATTAGTTAATGCACTATGAACTAACATGAACAAACTGTTTTTAAGTAACATTAACAGAGATTAATAAACATGTGTAATAAATGTAGTGTTCATTGTTTGCTCATGTTAATTAATACATTAACAAATGACACCTCACTGTTAAGTGTGACCTATATTTTCTTCTTATATTTTACCAGCTTAAACATATTTCTTTAAGATGGTGTCAACTTGTTAGTTTGTTTAATTGTTAATCAAATGGAAAAAAGTTTAAGAGGTCAAATTTAAATCTAACTTAAATTATTATTATTATTTTTTAAATAGATTTAATATTATTTTCCTTGAGGTTTTTTGTTAGTATAGTGAAATTATTCTGACAATAAAATTACTTTGACAACACTTTATAGGTTAGTTAGATTATTAAAAGCAATTGTTAATATTAATGATACTAATACTACTAATAATTATTATTTATTTTACAATATTTACAAATGTAAACAGCAATAATAATAATAATAATAATAATAATGAAACATAATAATATTACTTTGTTGTTGAATTATTTATTGCAATGTACTGTTTTTACAAAGCATTTAGATAACAATAAACAACTGTAACAACACAATAAATATTAGATAATATTATGTAGCACCCAACTTACATACTGATTTTTATGCTGAAATTAGTCTGTCAGTTTCCACCATTTTCACATCGATTAGATTTTTTTTTTTAATTTACTGGCAAACATTACAGTCCTATATGGACCTGGTCTCAGGTTCAGTAATTCCACCCCACATGAAGACAGAAAAGTGTTGCTTTCCTGTTTCTTAGTTTCACTTGCCTTCCACCCTCTAGACTCTGATGTAGTGTTCACGACACCTACGCCAACCCCGACTAGTCATATCCTCTGATCTCGTCCACACCCTGAAGTTTCTCCTTTCAGACATCCTCTCTCGTCGCTGTTCCCAAAGTCGGGTCCAAACCGCTGCTATCAAAGAAAAGCCCACAGCCGTGCTGAATGTATCTTTGTGTTCCATAAAACCCAACAAGCACTGGTTCCAATCCAGCATCCTGTTGACTGCGGGGAATGTTTATTATTTTCTCCTCCTCACCCCGTGCACCTTCTCCCACACGTTTCCACTCGAGTGGACTGTAAGGACCGGTTTTGCTCTATCCATTTTGCCTCTCTAAAAGTACCCCAGGCTGGGCCGTCTAACCGAATGCCTGTCCATCATTTCCAACAGGGTGTAAATCAGGGCGGACAGCTCTACTGTGTGGTGGCGCGTTGACAGATTTACGACAGGTCCGCCTCACCGTGAACTCATGCTGTTTAAATCCCAGCCCTCACTTAAGCCACTAAAATGAAAGTTGGACAGACTCAGGCGTTTTGTGAGGAGGAAAGTATTAAAAGAACAAAATCTGCGTAATGTACAGTAAAGTAAAATATTGGGTTAAAAAGCTAATGGCATGAGTCGGCCATTAACTTAATCAAATACTCTATGTATTAAATTGCTTCCTTGTAGGAAAAATGTACTTTAAAAAAGTTGTATACAACAGTGCTTTAATTAAACTGGCAAGTATCTGCATTTGGATTCATATTTTAACTGTAGAATGATAATTTTACATATTCAGTGGATATGATTTTACCTAGATACACTGGAGCACAGCATATTTTGAAATTTGAGGATTTGAATGATTTGATTTCATCCAGTTTCACACCGACAGGATACAAATGCACACTCCAGAGGATCTTACAGCTGAATTCATTAACATTTGGAAGGTTTGTGAAATTAAATATTTACTAGATATATGAAGAGTTCCAATGTAAAAGCCTCTAAAAGCCATCTTGGTCAAAAATTAGATAATGATACTCAGTGAATGCTCTCCACAAACAGTCATCGAGTACTTTCACTTCAGATGTGTTAAATCCCAGCCTTAACCCATTCTGAACCACCAGTACATAGAAACCTATACAAAGTAGCCAAAAAAATAATAATTTTAAAGAAAAACATCACTTAATTGTATATACTTGTAATTATTATTATAGAGACAAAACAGATGCTATTATTATTGTTATTTACAGTCCTGAGTACAATATTTTATACAAAAAAAAAAAAATAAAATCCACGGCTGTTTTTTGTTTTGTGATGGTTGTTCATGAGTCCCTTGTTTGTTCTGAACAGTTAAACTGAGCACTGTTGTTCAGGATGTCCTGCAGATTCTTCAGTTTTTGAGGAAATTCAATATGATTTTTTTTTTATATACTGAATGGGGTTGTGAACCACTATAGTACAAGTAATTTGAAGCCATATCATAGCTTTGTGTGAGAGACACATCCAAATCTACTTTAAAAATCAGCTTTAGCTCTGTTCACAAAAATAGCAGCGGTGCCCAGTGTGGTGTCCGTACATACGATGAAACGATGAAGGAGAGAAGGTATATCAATATTGGCACAATTTTCTTTTACTTGACTTTTCTGATTTATTTTGATGTCCACTGTGGTTCTTTTCATTCTTACTTTATGGGGGCGTTTGTGAATGGTGGGTTGAGGACTGTAGTCTTAAATTAAACAGATTCATGTGATTCATTGTTGGGATTATAGGTGGTGGGGTTACTCAACTCCTGACTAAAATATATCTTTTAGGGATCTGTTTGACAACGTGCGTCAGTGATAAATCTGTCACCTGAAGAATGAGTAAAGAATGTAGGCATTGTGCCAAATGTGTGTTTCATGCCTCACGACAAAGTTCTTGTTTATTGGAGGTACAGTAAAGAAACCTGCATTTTTCTGTAAAATGCAACATAATCTGCTTTTAGACCATGTCTGTTAACTTTAAACTCATGCTAGTGTTTAAATATAAGGTGGCGGCGACATTTGAATCCATTGACTTTCATTGTATGGCCAAAAATATTTTTTAAAATGTCTACAGAAAAAAAAAAAAAAAAAAAAGGCATACAGGTTTGCTTATTGCAGTAGCCAGTTCTTTTTAAATTGAAGTAATCACATCATAATAGGGATTTCCTGCAATGTTAAAGGTGGCATAAGCAATAAGCCGATGTGAAAAATAATTATCCTAATCCTTTGTCTTTGATGGCACCTCACATGGCTTGATCTTCGTTCTAAATCACAAAAACCTCATTCCATAGACTCCATAAATATGTTATTTGGTTCAAAAATCTTACTTTTGTGGAGCGAACTGTACCTTTAACTGGAAAAGAAAAGGTAATTTAATGTCCAAGTGATTACCGATACGTCAATATGCACAAATCTAAACCCCTGCTGTGTGAGTGAGAAGGACAAATGGAAAGATGGAGCTTTTCGCATGAACTGAAGACACCTGGCTTAACCCAGATGTTCTCCAGCAGAACGTGCATGAGATAAGAACCATTCCAACATTCCAGAACCCCCCTGTCATTTCCAAACACCGTGTGTCATTCCTCCTGCCATGTGGTTTTGCTCAATGTTGGATCCCACACGAGATTTGCCAAAAAAATCTTTGCTCTGAATTAAACATGAGTCTGTTTATTACTCATCATAGACAGCCAATAAAGATAAAGAAGTTCAAGAGAGGTCTGAGATGCTAGTCTAACTCCGCGCCTACCTTTTTCTCAGAAACTCTATCTATCCAGGAATCCCGGTGTTTGCTGGAAGAGCCATCCAGAATGAAGCAACTTCACCTCTATGTGAAAAGGTCACCTGATCGCCCGTTGGCAAGTCAAGACAGATCTCGCTGCCACACCAGATGATAGACAAGTGTGTGTATGAGTCAGCCAAGCTTGATTAATTCATTTATTAATTTCTTTATATAAACGGCAACAGTGATGATGATGATGATGATGATGGCTGGATGTGCTTAATTAAATTAGGGGAGTTCAAAGAGAATTTGCTCGATTTTTGGGGCGCTTATCAGTTCAGAGCAGATCAAAGCAGATTTTTTTTCCGTTTCAGGAATTACTGATTGACAACACGAACAATTAATGTAGGTAATTTGACAGGCACATTCAAAGAGCAATAGATAGACACACAGAAACGTTTCTATTGAATTCGCTTCATCTCGCACCTGGTGCCCTAAATTATGTAGAACCACGAAGGCCTGCGGTAAATTTGTTTGATTCGGTAATAACTGACACTTGATTCTTCACTCACTGACAGAGATTAAGTGGCTTTCTTTTTGTAAACACTTAAAGCGGTTTAAACCTGCAATTAAACGGGTTGGATTCAGGTCTCTGCGTAACGATCACAGTGGATAAAGATTAGCCTGTTACTATTATGCCTAATCAACAGCTTACCTAGCAGGAGATTTTTAGTTATTTTTCTTTAAACCTTCCTGAGATCTGATTGGATATCTTTATTTAATCTGAGACTTAAAAAAAAGCAGGAATAAATAAATAAATAGATGAATGCAATCTTGTGTGTTTCGAATACAAGTTTCGAGCGATATAACGGAGTGTAAAATCATTGCAAATTTGTCATTTTTGCATTTTAAACTCTCTCTTTAAGCAAACCTGTGAAATGTGAAATTTTGTTGTACAGGTTAAAAAGATATGATATATATCTTTATTAATCTGCCTGTGTATCCAGTTTACCTTAATCCATGTCTTATTAGATTGAAATCTGAGTCTGATGATTCCTTAAGATAACTAAAAGTCTTTTCCTTTGAAAGTGTAATAGCTTTCCTGGGCCTGAGGTGTGCATTCAGACAAAAATGAAAAGATCAGAGGAGGCAGGTATCGGTGCACAGCTTGGGTGAGTTAAAGAAGGATGTAAGCAATTTTCTGTTTTGTCAGGATAGCTATCTGCAGCTCACGCCTCCAATCTTCTGTAAGCAGCCACCTTAGAAGTGGTAAGTGGAGGGCTGCTTTAAAATCTTGGTGACCTGCTAGAGCATTTATTGATTCGATAGATGTTTACTCATGTCTACAGAGATGCGTGCGCTCCTCATGTGTTAGTCACAGATATATTGTGATCAAATGAGAGACACATTATTGTGCATTCATGATAAAAGCTTTCATGCCTCTGGTTTGGAATAATAAATGCCAAAGGGAGATGGAGAGAGGATGGCGTCGTTGTGGTATAATGAGTGATTTACAACAGATGTGCTAAGTACACCATCTCATCATTGGAATAACAATATCGTTTAGCGACATGAGGTTGCTTTGAGGCTCTTCTTCGATCTAGATTAAATCTGAGCTAATGGATGAAACACAAGACGTAATGTTTATTTTGATTTTATTGGCTGCTTTATACTTTCAGTGATAGAATAAATTAAATAAATAAATATAAAAAAAGATGAAGTGTAACGCTAGCTTTACCAGATGGAATTGGAATTGTATGTCAGTGGATTAAATTTTATTAATCTAATTTATTAAAATCATGAAACCTATACATTTTAAGACCAATTTAATGTTACCAGTTTCTGTTTTAGCATGTCTGATTATTTGGATGCATAAAAAAAGATTTATAAAAACAATTTATTCAAATTTATTCTAAAATAATAATAATTAAAAAAACAAACAAAAACATTTTTTTCCTCTTAGAAATTCAGTGTTGCGCATTTACAGTTTTCCTATTTTCAGATGAAGGCAAACGCATTAATTTATTCTTTTAATTAATGAAAGTAAAACCTGTTTTGGCAAACAAAGTGTGTTTCCATGTTTGTTTGATAGGACACTCAAATCAAACAGTAAAATGTTCATGAAGTGACTCTCAGAGCAGTTCTGGAGATGTTGTTCATGTATTTTTTTTTTCAAAGTTAGACGTCAGATTCTGAAATCACTGCGAGCATCTCACAATCTTCAGTATGTGTGCAGTAAATAAAAACCAGACACAGAACATGAAGCATTCAAATTTAAAGTCTTGATCTCATTTTATTTTAAGTATAATGACCTACTTTTGTTTAAATCATCCTAACTTGACAAATTATGTGACATTTTGCATTATACAGTCGTAATCATATAGACTGTCGTTTATAAAAAGTTAACCAAAAAAGTTAACCAAAAAATTGTATATTCTAATCTGATTATTTCTGAAGCTCTTGTGTTCTGTGTGTGATCGAGTTTATATGTATGTGCATGTGACATCCCCAAAGCTTCTGCTCATCTTATCATGAGGAACATACAAACTCATACACAGTCAAAACCCTTGAACTGCACTAAAGCACACTGTGATCTGTGCTAGTTACACCAAGTAAGGCTATTTCTGGATGACTGTCAGAAGAGGATGCTAGCGCCATTCATTGTCATCTCTGTCACACACGTGTGTGAAGAAACACTCGCCCACATACCAGTGTATTTATACACTAACTCTGAGTAAAATGTTTGCATATTACTCTAGTAAAGTTGAGTTCTGCAAAGTATCAAGCAAAGTTCTCTAGCGAACTGAAAACAGCTTTTATGCACTTCTGCTTGGTTTTCAACAAATTCTTGAAATAATTGAGCATGTTCAGTCATTGATATCTGTGTGTGTGTGTGTGTGTGTGTGTTTGTATTTATTTATTTGAAATAAAATGTAGCAAAAATAGCAATAGTTAATAACACGCTAATTATTCTTAGATTTTATTTTATTTTTTGTAGAATGTGTTTGATTTAAAGGAACAAACCACTATTTTTGAAAATAGGCTCACTTTACAACTTTCCTAGAGTTAAACAGTTGAGTTTTATAGTTTCCGAATCTGAATCTATACTATTTTCCACAGGAGCTGCGGGAAATGTCTGCTGTGTATCAAAACTCTTTGGTGATTTTGAACATGATGTTACTGGTCTAATTGGATTCAATTATCTATGCTAAGCTATGCTAAAACTACTATTGCCAGACCCAGATATTGGCCGAGTACATTTTCCAAAATGGTAAAACTCAATTTATTAACTCTGGAGAAGTTGGAAAATGAGCTTATTTCCAAAAAAGTGGAGTGTTCCTTTAATACGCTTGGTACTGTTTCAGTTGTGCGATATCAAATTGTACAAAACCAATCGGGATATACTGGTTTAAGTTATTTGGGATTTGTAATGGAATGTCAGTTGTGACCTAACCAACTTTAATTTAATTAGGTCTGACAGTCCAAAAATATGAATGAGCATACCTCATGGTTTCATGGTTAACCCCTCTTTTAGACAGTAGCACTCTCACACACTTACACACGCTGTTCTACACTAGTGGAAGGATTACTGGAGTGTGGGTGAGATGAGGTGATTTATTTTAGAGCACTCTTGGGTGTCAGTTTTGATTGAGAACCAGTGGAGGAGATCAGATGAGAGCGCGAGAGAAACGCCACAGAACAGACAGTGAGTTTTCATCATCTTCATACTCACATCCACGTGTCTTTTTAGCGATTCTATAGTTCTGTATATATTATTCTATATTTTTTCCAATTCTGTAGTGCTGTATATATTATTTTTAAGTCACATTATTTTTTCTTTAAACATTTTTTAAAGATAGATAGATAGATAGATAGATAGATAGATAGATAGATAGATAGATAGATGGAGAGAGAGAGAGAATGGCAACGTGAGAAAAGAGCTGAGTGATAAAACAAGCCAGAACGTTCCTAACCTGTTAGTCAGACGACTGACCAAGCAGGCAGGGCTGTCTGACTCACAGTCTCACGCAGAGAGAGGAAACGAGTTTGTGACAGAAATATGTGCTATACATTAGGTCTGTGGTTTTGTTACAGACCATAACGATGCGTCTTTCCCCTCATACCAGCAGAGACAGCGGGCCTGGTTGACACATCTACATAATAGGAGTAATTAACTGCTGATTACTGCAGAGAGTAAATATGTGCCACACACAGAGACGAGCAAATTTCACACAGTTTCAGAAAAACTATAGTCCCCCATTACGGCTTCATCCATGTCCACAAACAATCGATAATATATTGTCTGAAATATTTAAGTTTCGTCATTCCAGGTTACACTATATTGAAATCGTTATGCTTAGGTTGCCTGGCATATTTTTGAAGTATGCAAATATTGTTTTTCCCTTGTGCTATATGGACTGCATATAAAATTGTCCACTCTTCATGTTTTTATAGTCATTTTTTGATACAATACTACTACTACTACTACTACTAATATTACTAATTAATATATATATATATATATATATATATATATATATATATATATATATATATATATATATATATATATATATATATATATATAACATATATGTTGTTTATGAACTTTATTACCATGAAATGCATTTTAAGTACTCAGCAAGATGCTTACGCTTAAAGCGGGTCTGTGGCATCTAGACGTGACGGCATCTGTGACAGTTTAATTCTTCACTGGTATGGACTGTGTCTTACTGCATATTAGACTGATTAGTGTGTAGCAGAAGCATTCAAATTGAAACCCAGCTTACATCTTAATCATGCTTGTGAAAGGTTAGGGAGTAAGGGAGGGAAATTCCAGTCGTTTTCAGTTTAGAAATTCACTCCTGATTGAAGAATCACAAAGTTTTCTGTCAAGATCAAACTCTGGCCTTCTCCTCACTCTCTCCCAGTGCTAACTCTAATCTCATCCTTAATGTCTCTCAGTCACTTAGTAAATATGGATGAAACAATGCAGCATTTGAAACTGATCCGCAGAGAGACTGGAGACGGGGACTGTTGGGTCGTAACGGCGCTAATTAAATCCAGCTAGTTGTCTGCGATTTTTAAGAGATGAATCCCCAAGCGCTGTCCAATTTTCCAGCATTTGCGCATAACTCAGCACTCATAAATAATTTCGACACTTGAGCACTCGAGACTCCAAACAAATGACGATACTGGCGCTTCACGTCTATGATTTTTAAGCAGTGACACAAATCAGCGGACTGAAAGCATTATGAGTGTCTCTGATCAAACATTACATGGCTGTCGTGCACACAATGCTTGCGCGTACTCATCCAATAAGCACAAAGTTGTTTTCCTTTCTTTTTTTTTTTTTTTTCGATTCACAGGAAGAGATGATTTCATGAGGAGTCAGGATTAGGAGTGTTGGCTTTGATATATGAAGCTTTCCAGTTGCTGTCATTGGTCATTCAAACTCATGCAGATTGCCAGAAACGGCACGACTCAAGGCAGCGTGGGATATTTTTTAATGCTTTATCTCAGCAGTGTGCCTACACAGTCGATAAAGGGATGCTTGCGGCGGTGGAACAGATAGAGAGAGAGAGAGCGACTGAGAGGAGAACATAAATGAATGAGATCGCAGTTGCGAAGGCCCTTAGTAATGGGTGATATATAACAGGGATTCGTTCCTTGGGGCGGTTTGAGGTCTCCAGGAAGCAAAACTTTAGTCAGAGGAGCATCATCCTTGATAAAATTAGAATGCGTTGCCTAAACTCACTCAGCTGCTTTGTATTTAAAGAAGGTGTAAGGAGAAAGGAGTACGTTTTTTTATAGACTAACACAAAAATACTGAGGGTATTATGGAATCAGCCATTAATACCATAGTACTTTGATTGTCCCTTGAGAAGATAAACTAAAATGGTTGCTGAAATGCGAAGGGTGTACTCACTTTTGTGAGATACTGTAGATAGACAGATTGATTTAAACTATTCCCATTCAAAATTCTACTTCCTGTGGGAGTGACCAGTTCAATTCAAGTTCACTATTTCTGATTATTGGATAACTCTGCATGTTAAACAAAATAAACAGGATGTGACATCTGCAAAAGCCATATGTTTCCCCTATCAGTTTCTTCTGGTTTCAAGTCAAACCACTAGCCGCAAACTAGCAGCCATTTTGGCTCCAGCAGCCCTATGCTCATCATTTTAGGTGGAAAATATAACCCAAAGTATGCAGGGGTCAACCAGAAACATGTTAATAGTCACTTAGCATCCAGCAAGTCTCATTCACACAGATGCACAGATGACTTTAACAGCTTGCCAATATTTCAAGAAATTGTCGTTGTGGGTTCAGCTAGTCTCTTGTTGTTCACCGCACATTCACTTTCCTACTGTATTTTGCCCTCTGTCTCTGTTTTCCTTTATTCTCACAGGTGGAGAGAGAGAGAGACATAATGGGGGCACTAAACAGAAAGTGCTCAAGATACCTAACCTTGCAACAAGCGTTTTGTCAAATCTGACAAACAGAAACTCCCAAGACTACTCTTTTAGCTTCCATTCACAGCGGCATGAATCGTTCACAAATGTTCTGCCATGTTATGATAAAGGGGGGTGAGAGACTGGGGATAAAGATTTAGGCTGGAAACAGGATTGCTATAGGTTTGGAACCCCATCACCACTGATCGTTTGACCAAGACACTTTATGCTATAATGTCTTGGTTTATCTGTTCAGGTTTTAATACAATTAGTGTTGGGAATTCGTTAATGCATTTGTCGAAAGGTCCCTGATTTTGTTCCATTTTTCTTCTGGTTGATTTCAGGCATACAGAAAATGTTTTGCAGAGGTATTAACTAAAAAAGTAAGTTGGTTTTCATGATTGCTTAATTAATTGCAGTTCACAAGCTTACCATTTGATTTGGATTTATTGCACCTTATTTGAGTTTATTGCAAATTAAAGGAGTAGTCTATCATCTATAATTCACCATCATGTCGTTCCAAACCCATTAAACATTAATTCATCTTGCATTGTTGTATTCTCCTGAAGGGCTGTGGAGACTGACAAAGAAGAGAAGGACTGTTGAATGAAGTTATTTTTGTTTTCTTTATGCACAAAAAAGCTGCATAAAATTAAGGTTTAACCGCTGATGTCACATGGACTATTCATTACCACCTTTATGTGCCTTGAACGTGGTTGCACTGTTGTCAATGCAGGGTCAGAAAGTGACTTCATCAAAAAATATCTTTGTGCTTCAAAGTTGAACACAGGTCTTACTGGTTTGGAACTAAGAGTGAGTAATTAATGACAGTATGTTATTATGTGTGTATTTTTGTGTGAATTATCTCATCAATGCTGCAAATTATGCAGGAAACAGTTTAACTGTGTACAAGAATACACAAATTCAAAATTAACAACAACTATTCAATTCAATGGCTATTTATTTACCAAATTGCTATTTTTTACTGAAATTTATTGAATCATTCACTGCAAGGACCAGTGCAAAAGACTCATTTGTTTGTGAATTAGACTATACAGATTTCACTGTATATGTTTCACTAAAATAACTGGTTCATAAGAGTCAGTTGTTTATGAATCTGACGACATCTGGCTGCACTATATGTTATTGTGTGCCGCCTGAAAGATGTGTTTTATTGCCATTATTTTGCATCACACAGGCTGGCTCACATTCTACCTTAACATCCAACTTAAATTAAAATATGACTTGCTTTGTTTTGGGGTTTAAGATTCGATAGTGGAGCAATACTGGCATTGAGGCAAAGATTGTCGATTTGTAAGAATATCAAGATCATTCAAATGAAGAATGTGTATTTTAACGTAGCCCAAATGCTAATAATAGATGAAAACAGCAGGGCTGTCCTTGTATTACATTTAATGGAGGTTGCAAAGAGCCTCTTCTTCTCCTAAATGTTGTACACATAGCGTAACAGTATTAAGAAGTTCCTTAGTAAACATTAAAATGCTACACCATCCCACAACAAGTGCTAATTACGCACGATAAACAGGAAATGAATTGGAAAAATTAGTTTTTTAATGAAGGTCTGTTTTGAACTAATAACTATCTGACTCCACCTGAGGCGTTGTGGGGGAGCGTCATGGCAAACTTATCGAGGCATTGTTGTATTTCATAATTGCAGCATAATTAGTATGCAATTGTTTTTTTTCCTCTGTGGTCTGTGGATAATAGATATTATTTGAAGCATATTGCTGTATCATAGGGTGTAATTTCTTTTTAATTACAATACAGTGATTACATGCCAGACAAAATCACATTGTTGATTCAGGAGTTGATTTACGTAAGGAGAACCGCTGACACAAATATACACGTTCAGACACATACACTTACTTAACACGTGTATGAAATGTACATGAGATTGATTTTGTATAACTACAGGCCCGCCTGCAGATTTCTCTATGTTAATCTAGACCTTTTGACATTTTTTAGCTCAGCCGGTATACTCTGAGGGATTTAAACACATTAAACACACTCTCAGATGGTAAAGTCATCATGGCAGCACATGATTGTAAGCTTAAGAAATCCCCCATCATGCATCTCTCTACTGCACCTTTTCATTTCCTGGAAACACTATCCCATCTGCCTCTCAAAACCGCAAAGCAGAGGATCATGGGAAAATAGAGGACCACTGAAAACAAACTAAGTGAGCTGATTCGTCTTAAATTACCTGATTTCTTGGGCTTCCATGTGAATGCCAAAATCAGATGTTCTGTAAATGTGTGTATTACTGTTGACAGCCTGTTCCCGGCCTGTTTTTCAAACCATAAGGTCATGGCTTCACATGGTGATATGAGAAAACACTCGCTTTGCTTTTGTCATTTATACTGACAAATGCTTCCAGCTTCTTTCCAGCAGTGTGCAAGTCCTTTTTGTTTGTCCTTCATTGTTTCCCTTAGATAAATATCATCCTCCCTTTTTTCTATCTATCTATCTCCCACCCCTCCTTGTCGTCACTGACTGTTGCCCACACTGAACACTTTTACCAAAATGTCTATATGTTACGTCAACCATGCCTACACATTTGTCAATGAATACATGATTCAGAAATTAAACCATTCAATTATATTTTAACATTTGCATTAATTAAAAAAAAAAAAAAAAAAAAAAACCTAAATAAATAAAGTTTTAAAGTCCGTCTTAGTGGCATTAGAAGCAAATTTCTAATTGTTTAAATTATTTTATAAATTATTTATTTGTATTTTTTTTAATGTATTTTGTATACATGTGATTAAATAAATTGCTAATTATATACATGTGTGTGAGTTTGTGTGTGCACCTGATATTTATCACATTATGGGGACCAAATAGGAATACCAGTATATTTTGACCTTGTGGGGACACTTTGTGGAAACATGCTAATAAAAGATACAGAATATATATTTTTTAAATGTAAGAATGTCAGTAGGTTCCTATAAGGGGTTGGTTTAAGTATAAGGTAGACCAATAACACATACAGTCTGTACAGTATAAAAACCATAACGCCTATGGAATGTTCCCATAAAACATGGAAACATGTGTGTGAATTTTTCTACATATTTTGTATTGCTATATACAGTTAGGTTTATATATGGATGTCTAGGCTGATCCCACAAGTCTGTTCTTTTTTTCCCAGAATGTAGAACTGTTGATTTGGCCACTCCTAAATTTCCTGCTGTCTCTCTGATGATTTGTTTTCTTTTTGAAGCCTAGCAATGGTCTCTTTTACTTGTATGGAGATATTCTTTGCAATTGTGTGTTATGTTTATGTTTATTATTATTATTTTTATTAATTAATGTATTATTATTTTTTTATAAGAACATTTGTAGAGAATCATCAGTGAACGAGCCCTATTGTCTTTTTGCTCTCTGCTGACATGACACAGTGCAGATATTTTGGGGTTGAACTTGTAATCAGAATTTAAAGCAATAATCTGGTTCCAGGCTTGTGTTTTAAGTTTGTCATCTGTCTTCTGCTGCTTTCTGTCAATGACTCCTCTGTTGACTAACCGGGTCTACACAGGCTGTCTAAATCCGGCCTGGATTCCCAAGTCCTGTTGCGATGTAAATCAGGTCTTTTTTTTTTTTTTTTTTTTGCCTGTCATGGATATGGGATAAGCTCGGCCTGCAGCTGCACAAGTTTTACACACTGCCCCGGTACACTCTTTATCTGTTCTCCCAGAGGTTACACACTCCCTCTTTTTCTTGTTCAGCTCACATTCGCTTTAGCTAGCATGAGCTCTCTTGCCATATGATTCATGCTAGCTGCTATCTGGATAATCTCTCCCTCTCCTGCTTCCCTCTTCCCTCCCTCCACTCCTCTTTTCCTCCTTAGTCTGTGGAGTATCTCTTTGACAGAACCTGATATAAACAGCCTTTGATTAAGCTCGGCTAGACCCAAAAAAGTAAGTCTACGTGGCGCGGGGACGGAAAAGTCCAAATGTTTGACTCTACAGTCAAAACACACAGTATGTAGGGTTAATTTGTGCGAGGTTGGCTGATTGTGTGATTACGTTTGCGTTACGTCTTCCAGTGTAAACTAACATTGTAGCAGAAGGTCTGGACTGCGAGCTTGCTCCGTGTTCTGGATGGTCGAGGTGCATCTAGCAGGGGATTTGCGATGTTTTTGTTTCAAGCTAGCTTGACGCTGTGCAACAACTGTCACCTGTCAACAACATCTGCGGTGAACAGCTTGCCTTCACCGGATGATTGAGTTTGGCCATACCTGCTGCCTCTGTCTAAAACTGTCGCATCTCAAATCTGTTCACTCTTCGTCAGTTTTAGGGTTTTCTGTGAACCTTTTTAGTGTCTTGGAGTTGTTGAGCACAACCTGAGTGAGTTGGACGTGGATCAGCATCAGCGGTTATGCTTTATGAGAAGATATTTAGATTAGCAACGATGGAAGTGACGTTTCAGTTGAAGTTTTGAGTTGACATGGTGTATAATACTTCAGTTAATTGTTAACTTTGTTCAAATTGTTAATCAAACTGTTAATGCTATAGGTATTATGAAATATTGATTATTTTATAGCATTTGTTAATCGAGGTGATACATACATAGAGTAATATTAGGATTACAATTAATTCCTGGCAAAGCAGATGTTTTACAGCTATTACTCCAGTCACGTGATCCTTCAGAAATCATTCTGATTGGGTGCTTAAGAAATATTTAAAATTATTAATATTGACCCGCAAATGCTGCAGAAATATTGTTCATTATTCCTAAAGTTTTCTAACAATGTTCAGGATATGAAAAGCCTGAAGATTTGGGGATTGTTTATCATGCTACATGATTTTATTATGAGAATAAATGTGAGAGATAATGTAGAGTCAGCCAGTTATTATCACAAAATAAACATGACAGGATGATCAGAACCCGACTCGTATCATCAACCAAGTTTTGTATCATCCCAAATGGGTTTATTTTGCGATAATGACTGGCATTATCTGGCTTGCGAAGCTATTTACCAAATAAATAAATGGACATGGAATATTGATTGGAGCTGAAATTCTGTGTTATGTGAGATGAGAACACTGGCTCAGAGGACTGGTTACCAGGGAGAACAGTCAAAAATACAGTTTTGCGGTCGCTATGCAAAAATTTTAATGCAGCGATGGACCAATCAGAGCCAAATATTCCAGGAAGCTGTCGGAAATAATTTGATTGCACTTTTCAGCTACCAGTAAGAGAGTAATACTCTCAGCTTTATACAGTATAACACTTTCACGTTTTCCCAATCTTTTCCACAGAATCCCTCAAATTCAGCACATAAAATCCCCCCAAATTCCGCCGGAGCCTGCCCATCAGCATCGAAACATCTTGCCATGAAAGCAAAGCTCTGTTTTTAAGTGGTGCACAAATTGAAAATAGAAGATGAATACTAAACGGGCGGCTGAGCCCAGCGATCAGGGATCAGTGCTGGTCTGTAACTTGTCTGACACTCTATGTGTGACTGGGTAATCCCTCAGAGTAATGAGGATTGTCTGTGAATTTGTGTGTGTTGTAGCATTCACCTCCAGTGCTCAGCAGGGCTATTAAACCATCACATCCATCTCAGTAATGAGTGTGTTTGGGTTAATACCCATTAAACAGATTATCTGTGTGCGTGTGTGCATGTCTGTATAAGGAACATTACAAAAGATCAAGGGCAAGGTGTAAGAAGTTTGTGTCTGAGTGACAACAGATAGAGATGGTACAGATAGAAAGCAGCGAATCTTCAATATCAACTATGCTTATGCTACAATTATGCTGTGTGTGTGTTTCTGTTAGTGTGTTGTGCAATCTCAAATTAAATTGAGAATGCTTTTAAGTTTCGGTTCAATTAAATGCAAAGTGACACAGGCAAAATGATTCTGAATTTAGAATTTCCAAACCTTGAATTTAAATCTGACTACATTTTGTAATCTCCCTCTCTTTATTTTAGCAATACATTTTGTAGTACCCAGAAACATATACGCAGCATTATCATTTAAAAGCAAATTTAAATTCATCTTATTTTAATTATATTGGCATGCAGAATAAACGGATCATGTATTAAAACGAAATAAAATAATGTGCACACAGACACAGCTTTTTTTTTTTTTTTTTTTTTTTTTTTTAACCATTCTGTGTTGCCCAATCTAAAATGAATACGAATCAAATGTCTTTTGGTTTGTATATTTCCGATGTCATCTCATGAGTGCCGCACTACAAGTTCACACAACCTAAAATCCCTCTGTACAGTAACACTTAGTTAAGAAAGTTTTGCTTTATCGAACATTTCTAACCCAAGCTCTCCAGTTTTCTCTTGTCACATCCAACCATCTCTAAAGTGACTGACAGTTGCCCTTTGCCCCATTGTGTCTGTACAGACTTTTGTCTGATTAGCCTTGGATCTTTAACTCTGCGATTCATTCTGACAGTGTGTATCTGTCTGGCTCTTTTGTCAGAATTGCCCTTTTCAGCGTCTACACTTGATTCGAGTGACTCAAAGGCTCGCTTCAGTGCTTGAGATTCACTCTTTAGTGCTCTTGACTGTGACTCTCAATTCACAACTTTGACTCCTCGAGTTTTGACGCCTTGGGGCTTCACCAGCACGCAGCGAGAGATGTAGTACCCCATGTTTAATGCAAACAGGGCATTCGTGTAGCTCTGACATACCTTTTGTGAAAGCGAGTATTCTCTGCACTAAAAGCACATCTGGAATCATTCCTCACCCTCACGGTTTTGTTAAAAATATTGTACGGCATCAAGTCACGGGCCTTCGTCATGACATAGCCACAACTTTGACTCCCTTATTCCACACAATCCTTGATTTCTCCCTCCACATGCATAACAACGTATCATGTTATCACATTACATCGGAAACCCGCCGGCGGTGGGAACGCAGTGAGGCTCGTAAGCAAAACTCTAGTTTTATGAGCTGACAAAAGGCTGAACGGATAGTTCGTTCCTGCAGCGAGGCACACACGCAGCGGCAGCTCAGAGGAACTGACGTGAAGGGATATTTATGTTCTGTACTGCTGGGCGTTAGTGGATTACAAAGAGAGGGGAAGCTGGGGTCTGACGATGTCAAAATTTGTTCTGCGTTCTCTTTTTCCCGCTCTGTCATTCCTTCTCACTAAAACAAAATTGACACGAGCGCATGGTTTCGAAAGCGTCCATTCAGTCCCACGCACCCACACGCATACACACGAACTCGAACATTTTGAAGTACTGTTAAAAAGATAAATGGGAGGTTTCCGCAGTATATATTTATGTGCTCCACCCCATAGAGAGAAAAATGAAGAGAAAGAGACTTTGTGCTGCTACTTGCTTGAATACACTTGCGCTTTGTGTGTGTTGTTTGTTTACCACTACAAATGAGATTAAAAAAAAGTATGATCGGTGCCAAAAATTTTCAATTTGGCCTGTCTGCCTGAAGGGGCCATTGTTAATCATCTAATCATCTTTCTTAATAAAAAAGCTTTGCAACAATATCTGTGTATTCCTGTATCTGTGAGTAGTTAGCAGCTGAAGTAGTGGACTTTATGCAGTCAGTTGTTAATTAAAAAAGTCATATGTTCTGAATCACGAAAAAAAAAAGAAGCACAAATCAAACCGTTTACAAAAACTATCCAAAATGGCTATGAGTGATTTTGATGCGAGAGGACAATAGGGGATAGATAAGTTTTGTTATCATTATTTTTTATTTAATTTTATTTAATTGTATTCAATATATTTTATTTTGCTAGATGAAGCGTTATTGTGGATTATAGCTAAAAGCAATGGCTTAAAGTTAAAAGACTTTGTTTCTTAGCATGCAACTTTTCAATTATTGTGATGTTTTTATTTATTTTATTTATTTATTTTTTAATCTGCACTTTGGAGTCTTATTCTGATGGCACCTACTCACTTCAGAGGATCCATTGGTGAGTAAGTGATGTAATGCTTAATTTCTCCAAATCGATGAAACAAATTCATCTTCATTTCGAATGGCCTGTTGTTTTAATATAATTGGGTGAACTTATAACCTTTAGATCAATTCTTCATTTCTATTTTAAGTCATCATTTGTTGCACTTATAATCAACGGGTTTTATATATATAATGCTGCTTGTACTGTACTTTTTTTCACTATTAAAAAAAAATAAATAAAAAATCCTTAAATGCACTGGTCGCTGCACAGTGTCCCTACTGTTCTGGATGGATGCCAGAGCTGAGAATGCAGAAACAGTTAAAGTACCTCAAAGCGCTCATTTAAAACCTGAGAATGAGGAATGAATGTGGCGACTAATGAGAGTGTAGGAGGCATAACTCAAGTTTGCCAGAACCGGAGAGAACGGGTGCGAGTGTGCACATGTGTCTGTGTTTGTGAACTCTGTTGTTTTCCAGTCTCCATTCTGACAGATAAATGACTGTGGTAATGTTTGTCTGCTGGCTCACTCTCCCACTCACACACATCTGTTTGCCGGAGTGCCATATCAGAGTTCTGTTCACACATAAACACATACATATAGAACCGTTTGCACAGACGTGACTCCGTCTGCTGCTCATTTGTCTAGGAGGAAAGAGCCTGCTCATAAAAGCATTTATCCTCGGCACACCGCTCAATTCCACATGACAGCAGTCTTGAGTGTGGCAGTAATACTGATTTGGGTTCAAAAGTCCACATTGAATTTCTGAGACTGAAAATCTCATTTAAAACTGAAGCAAGCAGGTTTTAGGATTTTGATAAATGTAGAGGAACAGTGTGATGTAAGATGAAAAAGTGAGACATACCAAAAAATGTACTTTGAATTTTCATTTTATCTTTTCACTTAACCGTGGATGTAGTTAAATTTACTTTTAAAGACAAAATAAAACTTTTTTTTTTTTTTTTTTTTTTTTTAATGCATATAGGCCATCTCACACTTTTTTTGGCATTTCAGAAGGCCTCTGACTATTTTCTATTACTTTTCATTATTCATAATTTCAATCTTCTACTCTTACAAAAGAGATGGCATTTATCTGTGAATCACCATGTCGCTATCTTTCTAAGAAAATTCTATAAAGACCTCACGGCCCTCATATGTTATGAAGACCACGTTTGAGTAACACAGAAAATTGAAGAATGTTTAATATGGTCAATTATTATTATTATTATTATTTTATTATTATTATTATTATTATCATTATTATTATTATATTACAGTGCTTTAACAAATCACGCTTGTGTGACTTTTTCTGTAAATGGTGGGACATAGCACACAAGCTATTTTGTGGAAGAAAATATCATATATATATATATATATATATATATATATATATATATATATATATATGATAATTGAAGGCAACTATATGTAAAGTTCTTAGATTAGATTAGATGAAGAACAGCTGTGTGTGTGTGTGTGTGTGTGTGTGAGAGAGAGAGAGAGATACTGATTACATTTATTTGTTCAGCAATTTTAAAAGTTTTCCCCACTTAAAGTTTGAAAATCATGAGGCCAAAATTACATCAACTGGTGAAACAAACTGTGGGCTTGGGGACTTCCAGCGGGTGTTGAGTAGAAAAATATCTTGGAAACTTAATGTAAATCTGTGCCTAATATCAACAATACTGTATTAGAATAATACCTTAAAGATGTGACACAAAAAACTGGACTAAAGACTGCTTTCAGCTTTGCTATCACAGGAGTAAATTACCTTTTAAAGTATTTTCAAATAGAAATATAATTATTTTAAATTGTTGCGATATTTCACAATCTGTTCTTATTGTATTTTTAAATAAAATGCAGCTGTGGTAAGCACAGGAGATTAATTATTTCATAATTTAGGCTGTCATTCAATAATTTATTTATTTTATTTTATTTTAAAGAAATGCTGTCCCTCGTATTTGGTCAAAAAAATAGTTTTGCTAACTGCCCCGTGAAAAACCTGTTTACCCGTCTTCTAACTATCACACAGTACGTGTAAATTTGTTATAAAACCAACAAAGAGAAAAGTAAATCTAGTGGTAACATTTCAGCAGTTTTGTTACTAAAAAAAAAAAAAAAAAAGAAGAGAATCTGGGACACTTTAACATTTACCATTTCTGTGCTGCAAGGGTGCCTATATTCACAATACGGTTTCCGATTCGACTATGACAGTAACTTTACACAACGTCTTTTGTGTGTGTGTGCGTGTGTGTGTGTACGTGCGTGTGTGCATGTGTTTGTACCTCTGCAACTTTCATCTCTGCTGGAGAGATTCTAGAAAGTACCTGTGTGCTAATCTGAATAACAAAGTGTGTATTTGTCAAATTTTCCTCAGTGTGATGTGTTGTCATCCCTGTCTGCCTCTAATATCCTCTTCGTAACACGCCGCACCTGCACCCTTGTTCATTTAGATGTCTCCGTTCAAGACATTGCTGCTCCATTCATCTTATCTCTCTTTCCTCACCGTCACCCTAAATTACACAGTGCACAGGAGGAGGAGGGAGACAGACGGTGTCATAAATACTGAGTGCGGAGAGAGAAGAGAGACAGACAGAGAGGGAGAATGTGTGTGTGTGTGTGTGTGTGTGTGTGTGTGTGTGTGCTCGTAAAACTGGCCCTGTGTGGGGTTTAAATTACCAGACCTCTGTGCCTAGAAAACTTCAGCTAACAGACTCCAACACTTCCTCGCAGATTTACAGACAGAGAGCGAACATGAGAGAGCGAAACACAAAGAGACGGTGTGCTTAACATCACTGCGTAATATTAAATTATTCTCTGAGACCTGTCATCGTCTCTATACATTACACTTTATCTGGGGCTTTACCTTTCGCTACAGAGGCCTCGCCATACAGCATGCTCAGGTAATACTGGTTTCACATACGCATCTGACAGCACAGATCAGTCCACACTGTCATTCAGATGGCTACAGTCTTATGTGTGATTCAAAATGTTATATTTTTAAAGACTTAAGTTCAAAGATCCGGTTTTCTGAGCAGTTTGCTTTCCTGTGTTTCTTTCGAGGTGCGCATGTTTAGGTATTGAAGAGCTGGTCTGTTGTATTTAAGCAGCATTTGCTATGATTTACTAAAAGGCCAGTTAGAGACAGGTAGTGTCAGGGGGCCGGGCACTCTCGTATTAGAAAGCATCCGATTGGAGAAAAATCTGTTTAGTGCAGGATGAGTCATTACTAGCTGTGAGACCGTTAATTTTCAAAATTGTTTCTTTCTTTCTGACACTGATGTCATCAGAATAATAGCATTGTGATTTTTTTAATTCTCCTTTATCTACAGTAGATTATGTCTATCATTTTACTGAAAAAATCTTACTTTGCTGTCTTCTAGGAAGTGATATTTCCTTTAGGAAATGCAAATCTAGCTCAGTTTTGACATGTCTAGTGTGACCAAGGAAACAATTAAAACATCACAGCTATTACTTGTCTAATTAGGCAATGCCGAGTTCTAAGGAGATTTGTGCATTGCTCTGAATTTCATTGATCCTTAAAAGCCGATTCTGACTGCCTACGTCAAGTTCAGACCCGTGTCTAAGATTAAAACCAGTCAGCAGCTCAGTATTAGCTTTAAGACCAGTATTTAGAGGTGGTCACCGCTCTAAATCTGACAAACAATTCAACCATGTCTAAATATAAACTGGCTTTTCATCTTAAGCACAATGAAGAGTTGAATTTTGTGCTATCTGCATGTGTACCACCTTTTTATGAACAATAGTCATGCCAGCCTGAAGGAGAGAGGAAACCTACCAGTGTTTACCTTTCTTTCACATGCTCTTCCTGCTTTTATCTGATTAGCTCAATTCTGACCGGCATTGTTTGTTCACAATAACGCCGGACAGCCATCCATTGTAACAGAATGGAATCTTTTCAGGTGTCGAAGTAGGAAGCTGAGAACATTTAGCTACATGAAATCAAAATCAGTAACACTTTAGAAGGTTTAGGTTCCACAATAAGGGTACATAAAATACTTATAAAGCATGTATTAATAATGTTGATTCCAACATTTACCAATAAATTGTTAAATCAGAGGTTTTCAGTAGAGTTCTATCTATCCGTCTATCCATCCATCCATCCATCCATCCATCCATCCATCCATCTATCCATCCTATCATCCTTCCTTAGTTTGTCTATTAGTAATGAATCACCTTTGTTTTAAACCATTAGCAAATAAATCCTCTGACATTGCAAGTGTCATGATGTTGACAGCTTTAATTTAACTCAAGCTAAATTGTTTCTAAAAGCCACACTAACTTTTAGCAGAAACGTTAAAGTGAAAAGAGTGTCTTTTTTCCCCACATTCAAATATTTTTTTCTTTATTTGTTTTTTAAGGCATTGCTTTCTTGGCCCCTTTTAAGAAAATGCCCCTAGTTCAAGGCAAAACCTCCTTTTCTTTTGAAAGGAGCTATATCAGAGAGTCCACTATTAACAAGGACACGCTATATTGCAGTCGCTTCAGGCAGCAGGGGTTGAGGTGCTGTACCCAAGGCCAGGAAATTTTACAAGAGAGCCATAAATCTCTGGTTTAAATCAGTGCTGTAATCATGGTTTATTAGAGAGAGATTTGCACATGTGTGCAATGAGGAGCCCATTGCATCTAGATCGCAACTGAGCCCATCAGCCCCATCGGCTCCATCTCTTGAGATTTAGTTTCCTTTCCTGCTATTTAATGACTCCTTATTACGGTTTGTCTGATTATCTCTCCATACTGAGTAATGGATGCAGCCGTGACAGTGCTCTATATCTCTATATGAGCCCTTCTATTGAAACTCTGCTGAAGGTAATATGCCATAAAGCAGCACAGATCATAGTGAGGGTGAAAGGACGGTACATTGGTCGATCAATCCACTTTTATGGGCCCTGTCTTCTTCTCTTTTTCTTTTCCATTTGAGCTCACCTTTCATATTCTCTCCTTATCTTTCTCTGCTTTTCCCATCCTAAACCTTAAATAACTGTAAATATCACATTTAATGTAAAGAGCATTTATTTTTTCTGTTGCGCATCAAGATGTATTCGTAAAAATGGGATATTTGCCAGATAACTGAAACTGTACGTGCTAAAGGGTTCCTTCACTTTATTTTATTGCAAGAAGGTCTATAATACATATAAGATAGTAATCCTTTAAATCACGCCAGCTAAACCTGACTTTTTTGTTTAGTTGTGAGCCTTTTAATCTATCTACATTAGAGCAGTAGAGAGATAATGGGAAGGTATTAAAAAAAAAAAATTGCGAAGTCAGATTATTGATGCAAACCAGATTCAATCTTGAATTTTCCATACAAGTATTATAACCGCTAAGCCACGGGTCCAACTTATGTTACGCTTTTTTTGGCACTCCACTTGTCGCTTCACTTCATCCTACTCACGATTTATGTCTTTCTTGTTCTCCAGCTCAAGTTCACATCATTTTGTATTCTACCTCTTTCTCGTTCCTCCTCAGAGGTGGAAATGATAGTAGATCCGTACCATCCCCTGGCTCATGACCTGCCACTAAAATACTTCATCAAGCCAATCGATAAAACAGTGGTGCGTTTCCCAGCTAATGTCAAGTGTCTGAGGACCGCCACCTCGATGCATTATTAAACTCGCATACGCAGACTGGAGGCAAAGACGTGGAACAGAAGCCCCGGCAAAATGAACGCGAGATCTGACAGAGAGAGCAAAAGAGGGAGAGAAAACTTAATTGAAGCCTGATTACTGGCCCTTGGGAGGTTACAGTTTATTAATATGTCACTTTCAATAAAGACGCTCCCGTATTCAGATTCGCTGTTACCATGGCAACCTCATTTCTTTTTACATTTTACTTTATTTTTTTTCCTCCCTGGGTGGAAGGAGAGGTTAACGACACAAATCCTCCCGACGCTCAGGTTGATTTTCAAACCCCTCTGTCTAACATAATCAGTGTCTCGCTTTTCTGCGGCTCTGTCTTTGCCCTCTGAGCCGCTGTGGTAAGAGAGGAAATATTTTATGCCCGTTACTCATTATGTGTTCGATTTTTCAGGAAGGCAAATGGCCCGCTTTAAACAGCCTGTGAAATAATACAGCTGAAGATTTACATTATTGTGCAGATTCCTGCTTCTTATCAAAGGAAACATACAGCTCAACTGATATATAGTGCCCCCCTCCACCCTCCACAGAATATTTGGACTCCTAGGATGAACCTAATGCTGTCTGAATTTTGTTTCAGTTCCACTACATATAAAATATTAGACCAAGTGGCATTGGTGATACGACTTCCTTCCTATCAACTAATCTAAAAGGTGGGTTTTAGTAGATGAACTGTACTGTTCAAAAGATTGGGGATAGTAAGATGTTACTGAATGTAGACCTAATTTTTTTTTAAATATTTTAATTTAAATACTTTTTAGGATGATATTTTTTGCCTATTATGGCAACGTTGAATTGATCTGGAATTTGTGAGCACTATAACCACTAAGCCACGGGGCCAAGTAATTAAATGTTTGTTTTTTTTACTGACAGTCATGCCAATTCAACCTGGTGATGGAAAATGTACTCTGCACTGAACACGAAAAGCTACTACCAATTTTCAGTTTCTAAGCTACTAATATGTCATATTTTATTTGTACATTAAACATATTTTCCCAAAGCACTATTCATTTCTAAAACTTTTTTTAAGTGGAAAAACCACTTAGTGCACTTAAATGGATTGATTTACTGTCAGCTTCTGTGTCACTTCCTAACTCTGTATTGACTGGTTGTATGAATGGACTGCATTCATGCAGTGCTTTTCCAAACATTGTGTTTTTCACAAAAGCAGTCTATAGCGCTCACCTGTGTGACACAACGACGGCCGCAATGTTTCTTTACTCACCTCCAATTGACTCTGTAAAGAGAAAGACATGTTCGGTTTGTAGGTGGCGGATTATTGAGCGAGTGTTTGGATAGAAGAGCAAGGTTTTCTAGTTGACATCCTGCGACGTTTTTGATGACCAAAACAACTCAATGTCTCAACACACGGCCAGATGTGTGACATTATCATATACCGCGGACGTGTTGGCTTAAAATGCTTGCAGTAGATGTAAACAAATGCCAAAGTTACTTGTTTCGCTCACAGGAAGCTTGCCTAAATTTCACAGTAGGCTTCCCAACCGTGTCTAGTCCAGACAACAAAAGCTTTGACACTGAGATGTTCGCCGTTTCTCTTAAGGCAGTGGTGGCAAGCTGTGTGTAAAGAGAGGATTATTTCAGCTGAAATGGAGCTGGTTTATCTATTGTCTAGCTGATGTGCCTCCTGCCACTTTCTTCTTCCAGTCCTTGATGAAGTCAGTGTCCGTTCCGGGTCGACATAATAGAACCCCGAAGAGCATTTTAAAGGCCCGACCGGTACATCTGCGCGGTTAACTCCTCGGCGAAAAGAAAGAATTGACTTTGATTCTCAGTCAAAATGTTCATTTGAATGTTTGTGTGCACCACTGGGAGAGGAACAAAAAAATCACACATTCATTCGACTCACACTTTTATTCAGAGCCATTGTGAGGGGGGAAAAAAGGGGCTCCCTCTTGTGTTTGATTTTGCTACTCTACGGCTTGTGTCGTAATTGCTTTTTGTGCTACAATGATTTCAAATGGGACTTTTGCTAAACCGCCCACCCGGAATATTTTTTACTTTTTACTTTTTTTTTTTTAAATTTCCCAGATCTGTGTAATCCTTTAGTGTGATTTCATGCATTTCAGATTCCTAAAAATAGGACGAAATCGCTATTTATAGTAAATGAGGCGAGCGCTGTTTGTGTCATATCATGGAGAAAAAAAAATCGTTTTCATTGTGTTTCAGATATTTTCGCCCACAAGCTTATTTCTTAATTAACATTTGATGTGGGTGGCTGCTGTGTATTAGCGCTAAAATTGTTGCATGCTTTCATCGGTGTGTAAAAGCGTTTGTGTCTGCGTGCCTTTCTCCATGCGTTTCAATGAGGCCTGGAAGTGTGTTATCTACAGCGCTTCGGTGGCATTGAGCTCACTTCCTTCATCAGAGACCCAAACCCCTGCAGATAAGTTCCCCGGACCTGCCTTTCCCAGGGGAATTCTCCGACAGGAAGTGGCACAATAGCCAGTCCATTAGCTCCTATTAGTCTGCACCTGCCCGCCGCAGCAGGGCCAAAATAAGCAACCAGCAGCCTTTCCTGTCTGAGCTCATAGCACCAGAGCCCGGTGCACACTGAAATCACTCGGGGAGCAATCGAGTCTTACACAAAACGGTAGCTCGGGGCCTGTGGGATGGACTATCAGGAGAAGTGATTATGTGTGTGTCTGTGAAAGAGAGAGAAAGGAAGAGCACGGGGTAAAGGAAGCTGATTTGTGAGGGTCTGCATGTGTGTGTGTCTAATGTGGGTGTGAGAGTTAGTGCTGTCTCAGCATGAGCAGGACTGAGTCAATCGTGTTAGATTGTGCTGATGGACAGGAATACTTTCAGACCGCTGCTTCCATCTGAGGTGAGATAGACAGACAAGCTGCCCACATCTTTAAACCATCAACGTTATGAACACACAGTTACTGTACATGCTTAACAACTTCCCATCTTTATCTTTACTCGCAGGTGACTGTGTTGTTGAGGTAACTACATTATTAGTGCAGTCACAAAAAATATAGCTAAAAGTTCAATAGTATTTTAATAAAGAAATCAACTAATTCATAATTATAAATGATCAGTAATTATAAATTATATAATGATGTAAATATGATGAATTACATATGTGATATAATAGTTATTATTACAACCCTTCTTTAAAATTACTTAATTGTAGTCTATGCTAAATAAAAAATAATGCTATTATTATTATGATTATTATAATACACACACTTCAAATATTGTTTTCTGATTCTTTTATGATTTAATGTAAATGTAAATAAATAAATAAACAAATTATTAATAATAAATAAATGATAAATGATCAGAATTATAAATGTAATGATCGTGTAAATAAATTTAATTTAACAATAACAATGACATACTAGTAATTATAACCTTTCTATAAAAACTAGTTTTTTTATTATTATTTTATTATTATAATTTATAATCATTACTTAGTGGATTTATTTATTTTGAATGAAATAATAAAAAAAGTGGGGAAGAAATTAAGGGTGTTTTTAATATAATAGTAAAAATAATAATGGTTATTATTATATTATATTATCATTGTTGTTGTTATTGTTGTTGTTTTGTTCAGATTTTTTATGATTTGTAAATTTATCATCAAAACAGTAATAACCAATTTAATACTTTTTAAATAGTTTTAAATAATTCTTTTTTAGCTTCAATTATTTTTATTAATTAATTTTGCCAAATTATTATGTGACGTTCTGATTTTCCGCATTATGGAAATCATACCTCTCTTATCTGAAGCTTGGGTAAATTCCACTCCTGACTAAAGTTCCTTTGATACAGGTGAACTGGTTGGCATGACTGTGTTTTGAGTCCCTGCATATATTGATCGTAACACCTCCAAAAATCTGAATATTTTTAAAGCAGTATTTCAAAAGGAGCCTCACTGTTTTGTTTGGATTTTTAAAAGTTGCATCTTTTCCCTCATAAGCCACACCTTTCACAAGGCGTAACCAATCAAACACAGTTTAAAACATAATGGAAAATGACACTCACTCTCTCTCTGTCTGCCTCACCATTAATCATCCATTTTAGATTGTAACTGAACAAATATGGATTCAGATTGAATACAAATTCTGTTACAAATTCTGCTGTCTGAAAGCAAATCATATCACATCTATCAAACAGGAATATATTTTACTGCTCTCTCTCCTGCTGGAAGTTTATGCAGGTGTTTTCTTCTTTTTTTTTTCACAGCGTAATTTTAAAAGGCATCTGTCAGCAACGAGAGTAATACAAGCTCTTGGAATATCACCGGTCAACTTAAGAGTCTGTGAATTCTGAACGGAAATCAATATAAAATTTGTTGCCTTGCAGGCCGGTTGTCATTTATAGTGACAGGTGTTGTTGATGTTATGGTTTAATAACCATGTATAATAGAAGAGATGTCAAACTTTGATGCACATTCAGAAACGACTGTTGTACAAATGTGTGACTCCTGGATCAAGAAAACAAGAACAGCTTAGACAGACTGAGCCTTTAAAATGTTCTCATTGTATTTTTTCTTCTTCTATGTGAAATTAAAAATTAAATTAAATTATTCTTGAAATTAAAAACACACCCCTCCATTGACTTCATCCAAATTAAAGAGGCCGTATGATGTAATATTTGGCTTAATGCAGTTTGTTTATGTGGTTCAAGTTACAAAAACAATATTATTTTCTATATACCACAGGTGCTCTGATTGGCCAGCTATCCAGTGCGTTGTGATTGGCCAAATGCACAGACACTATCGTGAAAGCCTCTGACGGAAATGTTATGCCCCTTACCATAATGTGAAAAAAAACATAACAATAAACGCCATTACAAATGAGGCATTTGTTGCATCCAGTGGGGACATAATTACTGATTAGAATAACTTACTTTTTGTGTGTCGTGTTGCATTGCTCCTCGTAAACATAACGCAATGCGTGTATTCACGATCGGAGAAACAACAAAAAAAGCACTAGCCTTCACTGTTCAAAACTTGCATTTGAAGAGTAAGGAGCAGGTATTTTTAATAAGAAAACGTAACTTACTTAAAGGTTGTGAGTCAGAAGCACCAGACTGTCCTTGCAGAGTTGGAATTGCCTCACTTTATAGTCTCTGTGCACAGCCATCATAGTCTGCTCTCCTTCAGGAATCAGTCCTCTGTAAATGTGCTGAACACACTCTAATATTTGGGTTGAACTGTTCTGGGACAGTGTTGTTAATACAGCTTAACCACTGATTTTTAGTTGTGTCCTCTTTTGGAAGTCACTTTCACAAAGACACAGCGTCTCTTGAACATGAAGCAACACTACAGCAAGAATAATAGTTCGCTTTTTTTCTTCGCGTAAACATTTGGGCGGTGTTATGAAAATAAACCCATTCTGTTACATAGAAAAGTGGGGTTGTGTTTAAACAAGCTTTTTAGGGGAGTGTGGACTAGTCACAACTTTTATAAAGAATATCTATTTGGGTTTGATATATTAGTCCTTGCAACTTTAGGGATCTATGCACTAACAGCATTTAACACTCCAAAGAGAAAGGAAAACTTGAAATTACATCATATGACAACTTTAATTTTTTGGTGCTTTAATGTTGTGAGTGATACTAGGATAGGAATTTGTGTGTCTGTAATGAGTTTGTGTGCCTGCAATTCAAATTATATCAGCAGAAAGCAACTGTGCACCGTTTATTTAGGGGTGGCATACCACAGTTTGCCATTAACTTTTTGGCTCACCAGCCACTGTGGCTAGTGGTTTTCCAAATTTACTAGCCATTAATCAAATTAGTTGTCCGGTCCGGCAAGTAAAATTCTCTTCTTTCACTTGTCCCTTCAAAAAAAAATCTACTTGTCTCAGACAAGCATCAATTAAGTCTATTATTGTATAAAAAAATACAGAGTGGTTAGTGGGAGTGACTGTGTTACCCTCCACAGCTGAAATCAAACCGCGTTTGGCGGGCTGGCGGGCGTTAATGTCAAGCCCTGTTTCCCACTCACCGTTCTAAGAGTCTTAGTACACGAGAACATGCACAAATATTTTATTTTTTAATTCAAATTTTAATAATTGGTTCAATTATTATTATTATTTTTTTTGCACTGAAGTCATACCTGCAGATGTAAATCCAAGCTGCAAAATATGACATGCTCACAGTTTTGCTGAAACATGCACAGATGAATCGTTCATAATAAGAGATATAACATGCGCTTAGATAATAAATGGTGGTTATCATAGTCATCTTGCATGCATTAGATTGCAGATTAATCAGCGGGTGACATCGGTGGTCCTGAAGTATCGTCTGATGATCTCTGACATATGATGTGCCACTCCTAAATGGCCATTTGAAATGGGGGTCAAAGATTCAGTCAGTTTAATCACGAAGAGCTTAGATTTATTACATGGGTTAATGGTGCATGGGTTAACAATGCTTTGTTTTGATTCAGTCCCACTTTTTTTGTCCCTCATCTATCTACCTATGCTAACTAGCTAGCTGTAGTATTTTTGACATTTTTATTTTATTTTTCCGATAGATAAAGTATTTATGTGTGATTTTGTCATTTTTATATTTTTTTTATTTAATTTTAAATAAAAACAATATTTTAAATGTTTTATAAATTCATAAATCAAGCTAAATGACACTGAGAATCATTTAATATTTATTTAATTTAATAGTTATTTTATATTAACCCTTTTTTAATGGTGTTACTTTTTGTTAGTTATAATATCCCCGGTTCACTGTACCCATGTTTGTGTGTGTTTCTGTGTCTCGGGCTCTGACTCCACACTGATCATCAATCACAGCTGGAAAACGCTTTCAGTTTTGTCCCTCCTGACGTTTGACCTTTGTGCATTTTTTTCCTCCTGATTTCCGCTGTTTTTCACTCGGAAATACGGTTCGACTGACATTTTCATAAATGGCTTCATAGATGACCTGACAAGTGTCGAGTCTTCGAATCAAATGAGCATAAATAAATCCTAATGTCTCACGTTACAGCACAATAATCGCAGAGAGAAATTTACCGTGGGGAATTCTGTATCATTTCAAGAGACTAAGAGGGCATTTTAACCTCCCTGTGAAGAGACAGAGAGAGAGAGAGAGAGAGAGAGAGAGAGAAGAGAGAAAGAAAGAAAGAAAAAATCTACTGCTCTTATCACAAAACACAGCGAGCATCAGTCACTCTGAAGATCTATCAGAATGACTTTGTTGTAAAAGCGTGACACTTGAATTTGGACAGAGCACTGTGTGATTAATAATGCATTTTATTTGAATAGTCGTGTTTGCTTTGAACATTAAAAATAGGCTGAAGCTATTGACATCTACCCTAGCGAATTCACAAAAATACGATTTCTCTCTCTCATTATCCATAATAGATACCTTACAGCTGTCCTGAATAAACTTCCTCAACCTGTAGTCCCTTTTTGTCTAAAATATCTGAACTTGCTCTTTACAGGGGATGACCGACGTCCACAGGAGGGCTGACCCAGGCTCATGTCTCCAGGGAGAACATGTCTCGAGTGCCAGGCCACTGAAACCTGATCCTCTTTCCTGCTAGGACGTCCTTCGATGGCGCTAAAGACAGTGAGGTAATGTTGGTGATGTATACACGCTCTCTCAGTGAGGGTTATGGATCAGTGTGGTTCACTGTATGGCCGGTGTAGACGCTCTGTGTAGTCGTACCCTTTAACCCATCAGCATATGCCTTGAGTCAGAGCTCATAGTGCCATATGCTTTCTCCCACTGTCTAGCTATCTCCAACTGCACTATGCAAAGCTTAGCTTATTTGTAAACGTGTATATTTATACCGCCTTTCTCACTTGTTTTGCGTCAAGGCTCTTGACAGAACAAGGCTCTCAACAGAGATTTTATTAGGTCGCTAGCTAGAAAGAAAGTGGAATGTGTAACCCAGTAAACAGTGAAAATAATGAAATTAAGAGCGTGAAAGAGTGGAATGTGTTGATGCAATGAAAAAAGTAAGAAAAACACTTCTCCTCTGAATAACAATGTAATCCTTAATATTTTATGCAGTTTTGCTTTGTAAGTAAATTAGTATCAATGCAATATGTCATATGTAGTTTTTAAGCTATCTGTAGCTTTGTTTCTTGCAGTACTGTATTTCAAGGTGTCCTTGTTGCACATTGCAATAATTAATATCACTCCATACTTAAATGTAAGGTTACACTGCAAAAAAGACACCTTAAAATGAAGTGCAACTTTTTACCTGTTCACTTTTTTGTTTAATTAAATAATTAATCTCTTAAAAAAGTCTGTTATATTTATTTATTGACATTTTTATTTATTAATATTTTTTACATTTATTTATCCTTTATTTTACCAGGATAGTCCCATTGAGATACGAATGGGACTATCTTCTCTTCCTAACACATAAAACTAACAACATTTAGCATTTAGACTTAAAACAACTACACAAACCTTTTATACCAGCTTCACAGCTTCTCCTCTTTTTTATAGACTTTTTTTTTGGTAATTATTATTTAATGGTACTAAAGAGCAGTATTAAAGTTTCGGAGTGGTTCATACAAGCAGTATTACTGTCATCTTTAATTTCATGCTTAATCTTGAGGTCGTATTTAAAAGACACACGCTGTTTTTTTTCATCTGCCCTTGTCATTTATACAAAAGAGTGAAATGACGGTGTGAGAAATAAAGTATGAGAGGAGGAGTGCAGTACACAGAAGGGTGCACATGTCTAATGCAAGTAATGAGCAAAGCGAGGGAGTGAAAGGTAAAGGTCAGCAGTCTTTCTTGATGGTCTATGATGCTGAGACTTAGCTAAATCTTCCTACGCTTCATTTAAAAGTCGTTCTTTTGTAAAGTCGTCTGCTAGAAAAGGAGGAAACTAAGTAGAGAGCAGATTTAGATGTCTGAAAAAACTGCGTAATACGAATGAAACCGAGTACACAGTCTTTTATGGGCCGTTAGATCTATTTCGCGTTAAGAGTGCTTAAGCCTCTTTTGTTGGTTGCTAGAATCCCATCACTGATAAGCTGTGAGTTTGACCTAATCGTGTGTGTGTGTGTGTGTATGTGTGTGTGTGTGCGTGCGTGTTCATGCACAAAATGAATGTCGCAAGCAAACCTCTGTTGAGAACACCGTACACCAACTTCAGTCATACAGATTTATACCCAGACTCCACAGTGATTGTTTGGCCTTCAAGCTGACATATAACATAATACCATGCATCACGTAGCGTCATTTCCTTGGCCAATCAGAACACACATTTTAGCACTGTACTCTAGTTGTAGCGCTCAACAGGCGCGCTTGATGACAAAATTGTTATAAGAAGGAGCAGAAATCATTTACGAAAGACTGAAAAAGTGCTTTTAGAGCTAGTTCACTTACCGTATTTGTGTGGGAAAGGATACGGATGAAAAGAAGAACTCTGCTGGTAATCTATCTTTGACCTAGCCTTCACATCCAAAGGTTATTGGGTCTGTATCAAATCCTATCATGTATATTGCCATCCCACAATGCTCAGAGACGGCGCCGGCACCAATTGAAACAGTGTTTCTTTGTGTGTTTCCACACGAGATTAAAGACAGGGACATTATAGATGGGATTAGAGATGTTGTGTGTGTGTCTGAGCTGAAGATATTGCGCTTCGGTTACAGTATTTGAGGTTGGACCCTAAAGTTTTCCTGTGTGGCGTTTAACTCATACAACAGACAAAAACAGATCAATTCAGTGTTATGGCATCTAGCACTGCGGTTTGGAACATGAACCATTAGAGAAATGTTTCTTTGGAAAGAGGACTTGTCTTGGTTTGAGGAGCTTATGTCGAAGGAAATTAATAATTCAGCCTTCTTTTTCACTCCTACTCAAGCATGGTCATTTGCTCTTCAGGGTCGTATTTGAGGTTATATGGATTATAATAACATATTCTCTCAGTTGACTCATAAACATCCAGACGTTAATGCATACTTCCTCAATAAGAATTAATTTATGTTATAAAGTTTTTCATTTATACTATTTTATATTTTTTTATAAATAATAAACATTTATTAAAATATCTTCTGATGAAGCAAATAAACAAATACACATAGTTTATTGTGATTATAAAAAAAAAAGAAAAAAGAGAAAAGAATGTGTCTTAGTTACACATTTTAAATATCATTTGGCATTTAAGAGAATGGCTACCATTCAGCTGTCATCACAGGAAAAAAAATACATTTCAAAATATATTAAAATAGAGGAGTATTATTTTAGTTCTTTTTACTGTTGTTATCAAGTAAACAACGCCTCAGATGAAAGACGTTTGAAAGGTTTTGTATGTAATTATAAAGAATATCACGGTATCCAAAAATGCAGTGTAGTGCACCTGCGCGTTCTGAGATGAACTTGTTTTTTTTTTTTCTTCGCTGATTTTGTTTTCATGTCCATTGCGCACTAGAACACAGAGGAAAAGCGGTAATAATATGTGGAAAGCAGGTTCTAGAAGGTTAAAAGTCTTTTGGCTGCATCTGTTCTTGTAAAGCAGCTCTGTGTGCCGCATTAGAGAGAGGCAGAGCCACAGAAGGAGCCGTTGTCTTGACAGCCTGTCACCGTGGCGACCGAGCACATTCCAGGTTTGTTTCCTTTGATTCGGTATTCAGGGAAACGTGCATTAGTCAGAAGCTCGCAAAGCAGGAGGCTGCTGGTTTTATTTATGTCCATCATCATTCTCTCCAAAACCAAGATGGATTAGTATGCTAGTGTACTGAAACACAGCCCATGACAAACCTCAAAGAACCGGGGAAAGCTTTTAATGGCTGCAGGTGCACAATATAAGTTTAATGAATACTCTGGAAGCGCACATAAATCCTTATGCACACATTTGCAAAGTGACAAGCATTGATTTCTCTGTAGGCTCATGGGTTATGGACTCTTATGCTCTCTGAAATGATCAAAGAAAATGAAGCTTTTTTTCTGTTGCGCTGATGGGCAGTCTCTTATTCTCTTCATTGGTTAGATATCTGCATTTGTTTCTTGCATCAGTTAAAAGTTCAAGTGCCACTGATGAAAATTAGCAAATAAATGGATGAACGAGTTAGTTAACTTTGCCATAGTTGTGTGATGCCTTTAGAAATTACCCCGGTCATTTTATGTAATCTAATATAATCATCTAATATAATGTAATGTAAAAGGTAATACAATTTTAACACTGTACTATATGTACAAATGTTACTAGTGTGTATTGTTGGTTAGGGGTTTGCTTAGAGTTTCAGCATTTATTTAGGCAATATTATATTTTATTTTATTTATTTGTCTATTTTGGATTCACTGACTTATGTCAGAGTATTTTTTTCTTATTTTCCTTTTTTATTCCTTTATGAATATTTAATCATTTTATTCTTATAGAAATCTCACATAATTTAAATCAACATTTTAAAATATAAAACAGTTTGAAATACCAACATTTCCTTTTTTTGAACAATTCGACTTTTATTTAACAATTGCTTTTTTTAATGTAAAACAATATATTTTTCAAAATTACCATTCAAGAAATTTTACATTTTTCATTTTTCCTTGTTCACCAGGAAAAGAAAATACACAAAGAATTTAAAAAGAATTTTAATTTAATGTTATGTTCACACACCTGTTCTCACCTTTCCTGTTTCCATTCGTTGTTGTTGATCAGCGCTATTGCTTCATTGAGGGTCTTTCTGCATGAATGTTTGCGAAATATAGGTGTATAGATGTCTTGCCTTGTCTCTGTGTGTGTGTGTGTGTGTGTGTGTGTGTGTGTGCGCCCAAGGAATGAGAAGATATTTTAAACTAGGTAAATGAACAAATGTGCATTCTCTGTGAAACAAATGCCATGGCAACTATTTAAGGTCAGCTGCTCTTTTCATGCAGGAAACTCTCCACCAATGAGCTCGTCTTTAGACTAATAATAATTTAAACCCATCAGAAACTTTTCAGAGCAGTGAAACGCGGCTCTTTATTCTTTTCTTTCATGCTAACTTCACGTCACAGGTGAACTACAGCTATTCTGAAAACACAGCAAGGCTGCAGCATTTGGAAGAGGAAAAAAAAAAAAAGCTGCCAGTGAGCCACGACTCCCCAGGTTTCCGCTGTAGCTTATTATTTTCCGGCTGAAAAATGGAGAGGCTCTTTCTGAGGCAGCGCAGAGGGAACACTTAGGGCCCAAATGGGTCTTCGCTAAAACGACTTAGTGTATCTGTCCCCTGCTGTGGCTGTCTTTCTCTCTCATTCGCTCACATATTCATATCTTAACACCGGGAGCGCTGAACACTGCCGCTTTTGAGAAGGAATTAGGGGAAGATTTAAAAATGATACGAACTGGCTATAATTTCAAGTCTCTCCTAATGTTTTATTAATTCGTTCAGATAAAAGAATATGAATTGAGACGCTGTAATGACACCTAAAGTCCATACATTATGAAAACGGTTGGAGACGTCGGACACGTGTTATGAGGGAATATGAAAGAATCTGAGGGAGGGCAGGGGAGCCGGGACCTTTTTATGCGGAACTGAATGGGAGGTGGACTCTCTCGCACATACACACGCTCACACAAAGGTTTTGGCTCTTTGTATCTGGATGATTCAGTGGTAATTCTGGCTTCGGCTCTGAGAATCGGACACGTTCCCAGGCATGCCGCTCAGGAGGGTGTGAATAAATGAGACTCTCTCTTTCTGGCCACGTACACATTCAAAAGCTTTGTGACAGCCTCATTTATTTTCAGTGAGTGAATCCCCTAACTTATAATTCCATGTGTGAATGGAAGAAAAGAGTGACTTCTAACATTGTAAAGAAAGGATTCTAACAATTCACTGTTTACAGTTTTTATTATTTATTTTTTTTTATTACATTAACATTAAAGAACAAAAACATGCTAGTAGAACAAGACCACTAGTAACTTTTCTAGGAACTAAAAAATAATTCATATGTCGTTCATTTAATTATTGCCACAACATCTGAAGTGAAAACATACTTGAATTTTAGAATATTTAAAATGTTTCTGTTTCATTCACCAACAAGTAATTGTTTCGGTTCACAAATATTCACACCATTATTTGTTATGATTAATATATTAAATCATTCTTGTAACTGAAATTTTAAAGAGATACTTCACCCCAAAATTCTAATTTTGTCATTAATTACTCACCCCCCCCCCCCATGTCATCCAAAACCTGTAAAAGTCAAAAAAGGAAACAATTTACGGAATTATTTTTGTCACTCCATGACATTCAGATTGAGTTTTCTGACAATGACTTACTGGAGCCTTCACAGTGTAATTTTCATTTTTGTTTTGGTATATCACTTTTTCTTTAAAGAGCTTGGAAGTGGTGACTCAAACTTTTGTTCCCTGATTCATTCAGATACTCTATGTTTTATGCTAGTAAATGGTGACTTGTTTTTTTTTTATTTTTATAAATCACTCACTAAATAATCTTCCAACTGATTCTTTTCGACTAGCATTTCATTTGTTTATTTTATGTGCATTCTGTGTTTTCCCGGTTTTGTTTTTCAGCAGATTTTTTCATGCATTAACAAATGAAACAATGCAACGTTGATCTGCTGGACCACTGAACTCGTCTGGCTTAAACTGAAGAATATAAGTTGAATGACAATGGCTTGATCAAAAACTGTTAGGTTCACAAATTAAACACCACTAATGGACAGTGGCGCTCAAGCTGACATTGACTTAAATCTGAATGTTTTCTTCCTTCTAAGTAACCAGGATTAAGAGGAGAGATGAATTCTTTGTATTTAGCTGCAGTGTATGGCCTTGGTCTCTCCTCCTCTCCTCAGGCCAGAGAGTAATCCAGCTCATCTAATGAGGAGAAATGGTGATGTAATGGCTTTACAAACTCTGGGCTTTTACTCTACATTATCTGTGTGACCTCCAGCGCGTGGAGCTTCGGGTTTAGGTTCACAGCTCTCTCATAGCCCACGAGCAGCATCGGAGCTGCATGAGTTCATTGTGTCGCGTTGTTTCACACTGACATGAAAAAACACAAACACCCGTGATCTTTTCTATTCGTCTTCCACTGCTCCGAGTACAGCACAGCCGTTAACAAAGGCCTAAAGTGTGTGGTCAGACATTTAGAGGATACTATTGACCTTGTGCTGTGTGAGCGTGAGTTGTCTGGGAGCACATCTGTTCTCATTAGCCGTGCATTGAAAGGCTATCTCAGAATGATAAATGAATACAAATTGATCACCAAAAAAATCCTTCTGTAGTCCTGCACTGCTGGAATGTATTAAAATCGTGATAAACAGGTTCAATAAGTTTTAAAGATTTGAATCAAAGGCAGTCGTGATACAAACATAGCAAAATGTATACAGTATATACAAATGAGACGTAATTTGCACATGAATTAAAGGAAATTGACATTCTGTCATCATTTATTAACCTCGTCTTACTTTTGAATTTAATTCACATTCTTTTTGAAGCTTAGAACACTCCAGTGCCCATTCAGTGCATAAAAAAGTCATCGGTGCAAGTAGAAATGTCTTATTTTGTGTTCATGGAAGAAAGTACAGTAAATAATATGGGTTTTAAATGACATGAGGGTGATTAAATAATGACAGAACGGTCATGCACTGCTTGAAAGGGAATTAAGGCAAACTGTGGGTGTTCTTTTTAGTTTTCTCTTGTCTAAAACATCTGAAGTCTGTATTGTTTAATTCACTCCGAGACTAGCGGCAATCCATGTGTAAATTTCCCAATAGCAAACGTCCAAAGTCACACTGCGATAAACACAATCGTCTCAATTATAATCAGCACTGTCTAACGAAAGCAATTATTTTTGGGGCTGTAAATCAGTTGGAATCAGTCAGATTAATAAAAGTGTAATTAATATTAATGAACCGCAGTACTGTCAACAGGGGACCACAAATTAAATCGAAGTTAAAAAACATAGCTCACATTGAGATGCACTCCATTTGTCTGCTAGTGAGACAGACCTTTTTATACAGTACCTGCAAAAAATGTTCTATTATGAATGTACATATATTTTACTTTAATAAAATCCTTAATATTGCCATCTTAAATAATACATTCAATTTTATTATAGTTTATAATGACAATTTTTCATGTTTTTCTCCTTTTCCCTTCATTTATTCTGCACCACTAACAAGATTCCTATTAACAATTTCACCAGACAAAAGAAGTAAACAACTTAAAATCCATCTTGACAGTACAAGGTGAAATTTAACAATTTTGCTAGAGAAAAATCTCAGGATTTCTATTCTGTTTTATTATTTTCTTCCATCTAAGTGAGCAGATTTCATTTTCATGTTTGTAGAATCTGAAGGGAATTGACTTGACATCAGTGCAATTCTATAATGGTCATTGCAGTCCCTTCGGAGTGAGCTCTTGTACACACTTCTGATAGGAACATTCCTACAAATGGCATCATCGCCCTGTGTATTGGGTTCAAAATGGGTTCGCTGTGTTTGCAACTGAGAGAAGGAAGGCCATTTTAACTGAGATGTAGCTTGTTCCTAATGAAAACTTATGGGGTTTGCTGTTTGCTGAGTCTTCAGGAACCAACTGACCAATTAGGTCTCACAGGAAAGCCCATACACACAGTGCAGGTGAGCAATAAACAACAAAAACAACATCTGGACACATAAGACCTGATGCAATTCTGTAAACAATTATGGCTTTGTTGCATCATTGGCCCCTGTACGCCATAAGCACAGTGCCTTGTAAAAACAGTAGTGCTGTCCTTATTCCCTATGTTCCAAGATATTTCAGGGTTTCACAAGTAATAAGTATAATGCTTATCAAATCACATGACTACATTCGATATTTCTGTCTTTGCATTCTTCATTAATATCGATTGTCGTTAATGGTATGTTTAGCTTTTTTTAAAGTGATAATGTGGTTATTCTTTTATGGAAAAGTGGTCATGGCATATCAGAAAACAAAACAAGACAAGACAGAACAATGCCTTTTGGCTGTTAGTTTATAGAATGTAAATATAATATAAATAATAGTAATATTAAAAAAATTGTCCAGAGTGTGTTAGAGTTAAAAGGCAGAGGTCGAAGTTCAGTTTAGGTTAACATCAGGGAACAGTCCAGAGTACATTTTATTCCAAACCATCTAGAGAAAATCCAAACTGTATGCCTGCATCTGTATGCCTGCATCATATTCTCTGTGCTTCCATCAGCTCATCTTGCATTCTCTAATCACCCCCTTGATGCCTTCATCCTGACCCATCACCTCTGCAAAATTAAAGTCTCCCTTTTCCATCTTCCTGTGCCTGTGTCATCAGGCATAGAGAGGGCACGCCAATTGGCGGGGCAGTCCCATTTGATTTGATTGTCTTCTGGATTGATTTGAACGCATGCAGGAGTTCAAGTGTGATCCAGGGGCTCATCTCGCCATGTCGTGTGAAGTTTGTCAGCTGGAAATCACAGTGTCAGGGCAGACGTTCCCCTCAGGGGAAGGCAGCAGATGCATAGGGTGGCCCTGGTGGGGAATTTTGATGGGAAACGGGTGTATGCATGTGAAAGAGGAGAAAGAAAGATGTCAGTCTATGTGCAAATATTAGTGCAAAAGTTTGAATTGAAGAACTGGAATTCAAATGGCCACGACACATATCTGTCTGCCTGTTCTTTCGCTCTTTTGCTCTATTAGTAGTTCTGTCACTGGATTCGTTCTTCGATTTGGAATGGAACACAACCCTGGCAGATAATTCGAGGATGCTGGTACTGATTGCATAGATGACAAGTAACAAATAAGTGAGTGAATGAACGTGCTACCGCTAGAAGTAAAAGATGACTCGCGAGTCGCTCCACATGACAAGGGTTATCTGCAGTACAAGTGTTATCTATCAGATCAGACCTAGGAGCTGCTTGATTTAATCTGAACATGCTGTTTATTGTTGCAGATACTCAGACAGCCAGCATCAAAGCAAGTGGAGTATCTTCTCTCTCTCTCTAACTTTAGTAATCTCGCCCGCTGATTAATTGCGGGATGTGCAGCCGCTGGTTTGACGGGAATGTAAATTCAGGCTTAGTATATCTGGGAGTAGTGTAGGTTAGTGTGATGTATGTCTGCGCTGGAGGTCTTAGTCCATGGCCGACACCACATATCAAAAGAACATTTGCCTCTTCCTCACTGTAGAATGTTCTGGGTTTCTTCAGAGCACTTTTGTGGAAAAGGTCATTGGTTAAGAGCTTACCCTGATTAATTTTAGGGATGTGCGGGTCTATTCGACTAAACTGTACCGCTCAAATTACCATCATTCACAACATTTAAAAAAAGTTAAACTTTGGAGAGAATATATTTCACAATATTTAAATAAATACATATTGTAATCAGAAGAAAATTGAAAGGCTTTGTGTAAACTGTTTAACGTCAAATTGGCGCGCTATAATTCTACTGGGTGAGGCGTAATCATATTCAATAAAGGCACGTTTACGTTAGCTTGGAGGCTAGCCAAAAGACAGCAAATGTCAATCATGTCACACACTACAACCTGTCTGTGCAGTCTGCGATCCAGCATTTTATTATATTCTGTCTTGTGTGCATTCATTTTTAATCTCTGATGCAAACTTCGGAACAAATACAGACATAAGTATTTAGACACATATGGTTAAGTGTATTACTGTCATTGAATTGCATAAGAAAATATTTAAAATTTGCCCTTCATTCTAAAGGCTAAATCTTTTTAAATCTTTTTTTTTTTTTTTTTTTTATACATAGTGTCATATGGACCACTTATGGTGTTTTTTAGTATTGTTAACATCACATGGCAAATATTTTAAATAAACATTTAAATAATTAAAAATCAAAATTATTTTGGAGAAAACCATCAGAAAAAAAAGATAAATAAAACATTCAGTCTGTTCCTAACAGAGAGGTCCAGATTTACTGACAGCTTGCACCAGTGCAAACCAAGTTTTGGCATTAAAATAATTCTGTTAGGATTTACTAAAGTGAAGAACTAGCTATTTTTGGTTATTTTCACATCTGATCTTACTGAATATGAATTTATAGGAGTTTTCCTTTCAGACACAAAATTTACGGGAGGAGTGTTTGAAAATGAATCACGCAAGGCTATTTACTAACGTTTGTGCTCGTCAAATTACTGGCCTGAAGTATGTTGTGGCATTAATTATGTGGAAAAGAGTATGTAGAACACCAACTTCTGTTGTTTTCGTGTCTTTAAAAAATACCATGGCTATTTTCAGGTAAACTTTTTGATCAAAAAAAATAAATAAGAATAATGTTTAGGTTTTAACAATAAATTTAAAATGAATATAAAACATATTTGTGCCTAGTTCCCAAACGATAGCGTATCATATTCATAGCTGGATTACAATACACCTGTGGTTACTAGGATTTGAAGAGAACTGACTTCATATATCTATTAAAAATGACCTTGGAACGAGTTGATTAAAAGTCACTGAGAAATAAAAACGGCTCAGAGTGAAGTGTCCAGTTACATTTCAGAGCCACTGTTCACATCAAATACCCATCCTGCTGTTCCCTCTGTTCTGTCAGTGTCTCCCGGCTCAGTATTGATATAAGGGATTGACTTCCATGTAGTTTTTGGCACAACCTAATGGGTGATAAACCAGATATTAAAAGGGAGTCAAGTAAATCTTTTCCTGGAGAAAAGCAAATCTCAGGAGTATCATAACATTGGGTGATGTATTAGAAGTAGTGAAGTTATAATAGCTGAACTATCACATTGACAATGTGTTTTATCCCCCTAATAACAGACAGAATGACAGAATGTAAGGAAAGCAGACTGACTTATATGCGCGCACACACACACACACACACTAGTCACTATATTAATATATATCCACTAAAGTAAAGGTCAGCAACCCTCAAAATACCAGGAAAAGAAAAAAAAAATCTCTGTCTCCTTTTTTTTTATTTCTATTTGATATGTATTCACCGAATACTCTTTCCGAGTCTCTGACCTTATCTTAGACGCGGGCGGCCCGACGCACCTGATGGAGAGCAAATTCATTTTTAGAGAAGCATGCTCTAATATGTTAAGTTAATTCCAGTTAAATGTCAAATGCAGTAGCGGTTAGGGCTGCGCTGCTACCTCTGCGCTCCTCTAAACAATCTGGACTATGTAAAGCACCGCTGATATCGATCGTTCTTTGCAACTTAACCTTCGACTCCATGGAATGGCTGATTTGTGGGCTGAAATTGTCTGGTGCCCTTTGCTGTTGTTTAAAATGTGCAGCGACTAGAGTTTGGCGTGCGTCACATTGACCCGCCTGAACCTGTAAGCAACATGCTAATTCAAAACAGTCTCCAATCCAGCGTGATGTTGACAAACTGCTGTCTCACTGTTTGTGTTTTCCAGGTCATTCTCAAGCAGGTTTAGTGGAGGGGGAGAGCAGAGGTGCTTGTAGCACTTTTTTTTTTTTTTTTTTTTTTTTTTTTTTTTGGGCTAACTGCGAATAATAACCCTGGGAGATTTGGTCCTAGAGATCTCGGTTTTTAACAAAAGGTTGCAGCGTCGGTCTACTGCAAATATCAGTTGCTTTTATATGAGTATAATGCATTTTATATGTTTAAATTGAATGTTTATTAGCAGCATCACCTTATGAATGTTGTGCCATGTCTGTGTAATAAGGAATAAGCAATTTGAGTTTTTTCAAGTTGGATGTCAGACTTCAGGTGTTTCTCTTTTAATACTGATAAACACTTCTCCAGACGTTTGACATGTTTTTCAGCAAGAGTTACTTTCTACCTACTAGCTGGTATCTTTTTCCCCTTTTTTTATTATTTCACTTTATACCATTTTTATGCAACACAATACTAAAATCTGGAAATATGTGAAGGTGAAACCTCTATAGATCTGTTCATCTGGAGTTCTGCTTAACATAACAATTATAAATCATATTACATAATATAATGCATAACATAGCTATTATATTATATTATATTAATTGCTATATGAAAAATTTATTTTGCATCAGTTATTTTATTTGAGAATATTTTACAATATTTATATTTTTGATTAAATAAATGCAGCTTTGGGGAGCATAAGACATCTTTCAAAATGTTTTTTTTTATTATTCTACACTACACTGTAATTATATTTATAAATATATTTTATAATATTAAATATTTTAATTATATTTACAATATATATATAAAAATATATTTTATAAAATGGTATTTTGTACAGATTTAACTTTTTTTGTTTTACATTTTGTTTTACGTGCAACTGCATTCACTTACCACAAAGTAAACATACTGATCTCACACTTCCATGAAAATATTTATGGAAGAAGTTAGTCAAGAACCTCCCGTTTCTGCCCTTGTCCCTGTGGATCTCTCCTTCTCCATTACGATTATCTTTTTTCACCATTATTCGTCTTTCCAGTTGTCCTCCCACCCTGTTCTCTCCTCCCAGTCACTCGCCCTGTTATCGTTGGAAGCACCAGGCCTGTTTTTGTGACCAACAGAGTCGGATGGAATTTTGGCGGCCGTTCACTCCAAACACACAAGGCCTTGGCGCATGTAATTAATGCTCAGCAAACACCATCCAGAAAAGAGAGAGCGCGGAGCAGCGCAGGGCCGGGTGAGAGAGGAGGAGCAGGGAGGTTAGCTCCCAGATGGTTGACTTGTCTTTTATCATTTCCCCTTTTATTTTGGAAATCCTTTTTGTCGTGACAAACAATGGGCAGAATGGACATGTGTGTTTGTGATGCGTGTGTATGTGTGACATTAGAGTTGCTTTGCTGACCGTGTCTGTTCTGTGGACCGTCTGCTGGCAGCTCGCTCTGTCAGAGAATTCTGGGCTTCCAGATGTTCTGTGTCGAAGGTGTCCACAGGCTTGACAGGCTGCGGCCGCTGTTTGTTGTGCAGACACTTCAAAGCGTTCTTCTTCCGTCGGAGATGGACAGCATATGCCACCCTTGTCTCTGCGCAATTTGAGGATGGAAGCAGGATTAAGCTAGAAAGAGAGATGATACTGCTTTTTTAAATATATGAACTGTGTAGTTCAAGGCACAAAAATCTGTCAATATTTGCACAACTCAACTTTAGGTTCCAAACCCTCATTCATCGAAAAATCACTGCTCTTTTCTATGCAGTAATTTAATAAATAAAAATTATGTCATAATTTATAAGTTATTGGTGACTGAAGCTGTGTGACCCAAATTTAAACAAAAACGCTACCATATACAGTTCCATATATATATATATATATATATATATATATATATATATATATATATATATATATATATATATATATATATATATTTATTTTTTTATTATAAATATTATATTTAGTTTAAATCATATCATAAACTATCATACTTTATATCTCCACCTACTTTTGTATCTTTATTGAGAATTTAAAGTCACCAGTTTTTATTTTCTAATTGTGTAGAAAAAAGCGACAAAGTATGTGGTTTGTAATGAATTTTACAAAAAATAACATAGTTGCTCTTTTTAGACCTATATACTACATGGCTTTACTTACAGGAAAGTTGACTTACTTTAAGGGTTTATTTTATTTTGTTTGTCTGAAACATCACTACAAACAAGTCAAAACATTCACTTTAAAGCACCTTTGCCTTTTAGCTTGTTGTTGCCTGAAACATTCAGAAATTGAATGCTGTCTTAATCAATCAACTTCTAATAGCTGGTAGTACAAAATGAGAGGCCTGACTGACCCTGCTGACCTGTAGTCATTGAACCATGTCTCACAGAACTGGAAATGTGTCAAGCATATTAGCATAATCAAATGAGAATCTTTCTTTATTATTATAAGTAATTGAATAATTACTTCTTTCGTTCTTACTTTGAGCCAATTGACCCCCATTAACATTGACTCTTGAGACAGTAAGAGTCATTTTTATCTCACTGACAATGGGCTCGACTAATCCTGCAATTACAACAATGTTAATCACTCACACGCTTTCTCTCTCACGCATTCACACACACACACACATACACGCACGCACACTCACGCATGTACACACATGCACAGGCGAACACATTGAGAGGAAGTGGATGTTGACAGCTCTCTTAGCCTCTGACATTTAAATAAACTCTCAAAGAGCTGTTCACACATGCACGCGCACACACACAGATGCCACTTGTATAAAAGTTTATAAAATATTATTCAAAGTATCTTGGAATACAATGGCTATACCATGGTACCGCATGCAACTTTTTGAATTTAGTATCAAATGATGTAATAACATCACCATGAAAGCCCATTTAAGCATCATGGATGAAAAAAACAACAACAAAATATAATAAATATAATTCTAATAATTTATAATCATTCTATTATAATAGTTTTTCTTACACATTAATGTGAGACCTAAAGAACACGATCATCTTTTTAACAGAAACTTTTGGATTGATTGTTCTTTCTTTCTTTTCAACTTCAGTTTAACTCACTATAATATAATTTGTCATGGAAAAAAAAGAGAAGTCTTAAATTAGAAAAAAATGCTAAATAAAAGCTAGTTTCACTAGTTGACTTTTATGCCCTACTGTCTGTCTTGTACATGAATAAAAAATGAATAAATAAACCCTATAAATGTGTGGGAGGTAAACACCAGATTTCTCTTCCACCCTCAAAACAGAAATGCACTGATGTGTGTGGCGTAAGAAGGATTTGTCTCCATTCTTCAGGGAGAGGCTTCGTCTCCATCTCAATTAGTATTGGAGAGACTGAGAAGCAGTGTTTTGAGAGGGAGGCATCTTTATTCATGTGTGCATCACTGTGATTGGCATGGCCTCCAGACATGATTTCTCCCTGCTCAGGAAGCCAGCCAGATGTTATTGATATTCACAAATGTCTGAAATTTGCATCTGAATGCGTTCTCTACCCAGACAAATATTATGTCATGAACCAGAGCCGTGGCATTAGGTTCAAGGTGAGGAGGGATCGGAGAACAACTGGATGTGGGCTTTGTTTATTTTATGTGTGCATTTCCGGTGTCATCTCTGATCCTTGCTTAGGTGCATATGCAAAAGGGTTGTTTTTGTTTCAATGTGAACATGCGGTGCATTTGTAAAGGCGTGTAGTGTCTATCTAATGATGCGTATACCTTATGCATGCAAAGATGTTAACTGTGCACTCTTTATTCACTTGTTATTATGGAATTTGAATATGTATGGAAGTATGGAAGATTTATATATTTATTAGAACGATTTATGAAGAATAATGTAATAACACTGAACACTATGAGTAATGGATGGTGAAAATTCAGCTTTGTATTACGTTTGAAATTACATTTACTGTAATAGAAAATAAATAAATAAATACATATTGTATTATTATTATTATTTTTATTATTATTATTGTATTTTTTTTTTTTTTTTCGGAGTGGGGGCGATGTGCATAAAATTCATTTAAATTTATTATAACATTTTCATGCCCTAGAAGCCATTTTGAAAGATGTTTCCTCTGCTTTAGATATCATAATTTATATCTTTCATTACACAGATCTGTGTTGTTTAGAGGTTTACCTTCTTACAGTCTTCAGCAATACTGGTGACACGATGCAGCCCGCTAATACAGGAAGTGGGGAAATCTGAGCCCTGCCCAATCAGCAATCATGCAAATTGATGGTGAGCTGATTGAAGATAGAGGCTGTGTTCTCACAGCACAGATTTTACGGAGCACATGAGACAACATGATCAAAAAAGTTCTTGATTAAACAGTAAGTTTGGTTAATGGAAGCTTTTATTGATTTTGCCTTTGCTGCACACTTTACTTCTAGGAACCTTAATTGAAAATATATTATTGCGCTGAGCATCAAGAACAGATAACAAGTGATACTTGCACTATGAAATAAAGGTTCTGGGTATTGCTTTTAAAGTAGAGCATCTGAATCAACCAGTGCCATTAATAATAAGCATTTAGATGAAACTCTATTTCTGTGGAACACAAAAAAAACAAATTTTCAGAATACGCCAAAATACAGTGAACCTAGTTGACCTTTGCTGTATGAAAAAAAAAACTAAAACAAAAACAAACCACTAAGTTATGTTTTATTGAAGAGTGAAAGCCATACAGATTTTTTTTTGGTTCGTGTTTTTGATCTATGTTTTGTGTTAAACCCAAACCCCTGATGCAAATGTGGATCCATATTCATAAAACATTAAAATAACTGTAAATGCTGCAGCACCTTTTGTTTGACTTTTTGGTCAAGCCCTTCTCTCAGCAACCAGCTACTGTACTGCATACACAGTATTTACATAGTGTTTAGAAGATCTAAATTCAACCATTGATTGATGGTTCACTAATTTGTGCACAAAGTCAGATCAACTTCTTTGCATCCTTACAACCCACACATTTGACATCATTACCGCTATCATTTGAGCTACTGGATTAATTACAGGATAATTCATTCATTTATTACTTCCTTTGGTGTCTGTTTGAAGGCCGATCCTTGAGCAGTACGGTTTATAAAGATTTAGTTTAAAAAAATCTTAACTCACAGCAAACCACCCAATAAGCTATTACTGTTCCACTCAGCACCTACCAAAATATTTAAAAATGGACTATAATTATGGATAATGGACTTAGCGTAATATTTACAGTTACATGAGCAAATTAAAAAGTCATAAAAAAACTCTTTTCAGTTCCAGTTTTTCAGTGCTCTTGACCGCCGGAATCTTTCATGCAGAGTTTATCCGAGTGTGTTTGATTTGCAGTTGATGCCAAGCTCATACGATAGAGTCTCGTGCTGACCCGAGGTCAGTTTTTTGTAAGCGCTATACTTCATTTAGGACGTGAACAGTGTCGGCATGCTGCGTTAATCTTGTGTTTTCTCAGCGGTGTGTGCCAATGTTAACATTAATCCTGATTAATCCTCATTACCCCTAAAAGCGCTGTACCCTAACCCCTCCGTCCTGCCCGACCAGACACGTCCATCAAACCCTGGTGCCGTTTCTCGCCTTCGATCTCCTGCGCTGAACATCGCCAGCTAATCAGCTAGCATAAATAAACCGCTCAGCCAACTCCTAGCCCCAGCTATTTCCTCAAGGAGCGAATGGTTCAAATGAAAGGAAAGGATTTGTATTTCTCTCCAAGTAAATGGAGAAACTGCAGTGTTTGATCTCTGTTTGCCTCTTGTTTGAAAGAGATCTCCTCCAAGTACTGTAGATCCATTTATCGATGAATTTTTTAGCACCACTTAAAAAATGGTTTCAATAAAACCCTCTAGGTACAACAGCGTCTTAGGGGTTATTAAACATGATATTGTTTGTGTAAACCGTTTACGATAGAGAAGTAGGAGGTGTGGTTTGGTTTCACCAAACTTGGACTCACTGGAATGCACTTCATTGAAGCGGTGGAATGCCTCATATCCCATCACTCTCTCCTCCCTCTCTTATTTTCTCTGTTCCGCTTGGCTTCCATTAATATAGGGCCCATCTGGCTTTCCAGGGGATATTTAAACAGAAACCCCATCAAGGGGTTCAGTCAAAACCATATGCTGCTGCTTCTACTGTACATGGTGGAAGAGGAAAAACATTTAATCAATGGTGATTGAGAGGTTAAAAACCTCTGTGCTCAGCATCTCCCTGCTATAGCTGGAGGACACGGACAGATTTGCTGTCAAACTGACTGGGACGTGCAAAGTCTTGGAAATTGGATTCTAATAAGATTATTTTGAAGTGTCCTTTGAGCTGAACATACAACGACAGAGCTATTGTGAAAATGGTCTCATTATTTGCCAGAGATGGAAACTCTAGTCACCAAAAATTGATTTGGACTGGAGACCTGAACTGGCCTTGAAGAGACAAGTCATTGTCGATTATGTTCTCTCTTTTAACGGCGTCAAACACCATGTGCTCCAGCAACAAGTATCACAACAATTCTTCTTTAAACACACCGAATCCGCATTATTGACACACACATGTCATACACATGTCCATCACCCCACTAAGAATGCGTAACAATATAGCTTGGGATAATCTGTATGTAATTTAATTTGAAATTCAATCCAGTGTTTCTCATTAATCAGCTAGTGTGCTGGCTGTCACGGTTTTATAATGAACATAATATATTTTTGCACTTCTCATAATAATGAAAACTGCTTTTGAAATTATTGCTTTGGCAAAGCATCTGTCAAATGAAAGAAAATGAAACAAAAGCGTGATATGGCTTAGCGTCCTTAACCCATCATGGAAAGACTTCGATTTAATTAAGTAAGTATGTAGTTTGTTTGCGCTGCGTGTCAAATCAAAGAACTCATTTGATCAGCTTGTGATCCAGTGGATCCAGATTTCCTCCAAAAATGCTTGAACTTTTGAAAGGTTAAGATATTGTAATTTGTATTAAATTGTAAATTTTATTGCAATGCAATTACTTATCTATTGGTAAAAATAGAATAAAGACTTGAGACTTGGCTTGGACTTAGACCTCAAAGACTTGAGACTTGGCTTGGGGATTTGTGAACGTTGTGAACTTGTGACTGTCATTTATTCACCGTCATGTCATTTTGAACATGTTCTACAAAAGAATGTCACAGATTTAAAATGATATTAGAGTAAATCATGCCAGTTTTCATTTGTGGGAGAGCTGTTATGTGTTTATATGTTCTGAGGTCATGGCCATAAGCTACTTTTTGTTTCTATACAGTGTTAAAAAGGGTTTGTAAATGTCATGGATTAGACTTGACTGTATTTACCCCCCGACAAAGAGATGAAGTTTATTTTGCCCCATGCAGTGAGTTGGAGACCATATGGAATATGTTTTTCTAGAGGCATTCGTGAGAGTGACCTCATTTTAAGTTCTCGGCCGCAAAGTATGTTGAGAAAACAGAGCCATTTTCAGTTCTTCATCTTGGACGATGGTTCTCAACGTTTTTTTACTCAAAGGCCTCCATATAAGGTAAGAAATGTCTGGTATTTCTGCTGAAATTATGTTAAAATTGTTGATTAAATACATAAAAACATTACATAAAAAAATATTATAGTTTGAAAGAACTGTTTGCTACTCTATTTGTATATAAATTGCAATGCATTTTTCTCTTTGCTGGCAAAGGTGAAATTTCAGTATCAATTACTCCAAAATTCAGTGTCACATGATTGTTCATAAATCATTCTAATACGCTGATTAAATGCTCAATAAATATTTTTTCTTTTTAGCTATATTGAAAAGCAACAGCAATACATTTGCCAGGATACTTTGACGAGTAGAAGGGGCAGTAAATGTATTTATTTTTCTTATCAATTAATTCAAATCTGTTGTAACATTTTAAATGTGTTTACTTTTGATAAATTTCATGCATTCTTGCAGAGTAAAAATCTTACTGACCCTAAACTCTAGCCTAGGCATGCAGTTTCTCTTCCTGTACCTGACAGACATGGAACTGTGTTCAACATGCAGCCTGGCATCAGAGATAAGAGGTCCACTGTCAGATGGCAGACTGGACAGGTCATGATGGACCTTGGTCTCCTCAAATGTCAGATAGGTGTATGTGCCCTCCATTTCCGTTCTGAGATCTTGAGGGTGCACATGTGTATCCGTCAAAGAGACAGTTTGTGTCCCAAAAGCAGTTGAGGAGCACTGTGACAGTTGCTTCGGCTCTTTCTGAATGACCAGTGGAGATTATCTTTGACTCCAGCAGCGATAAACTCAGACGGGTCTGACTGCTCTTTCTATTTGATCAAATTTTCTCTCATTTTCCTCCCCCAGTTCCTCAAGTCACGCTACTTTAAGCCAGAGCATGTAATTTCTAATATATTGAAAGTTGCAGGTATATTGCACCATCATCTGACCGTCCTTTGAGACCACTTAAGAGAAAAATTTTAGTGCAAAACACCACTTGGCACTTTCCACAAAAACTGTAGGCTACAACATAGTAGCTCTCTTATACTATTTATTTATTTATTTATTTTTTGTCAGTAGACCAAATGTTTAGACCGTAAAATTAAGAAAATGTTTGTTTTCTTTAAAAGTGTTTTTGTTTATTTATTGATTTATTTTAGAACCTGTGTAACAGGGTTACTCAGTCAACGCTACAGTGCAAAAATTGATAAATAGAAAATTACATTTTATTTACTTGTCATCCTGCCATTTTGGAGAAAGGGTAGAAATAATCTTGGTTTCCTGAGTGTAAAATTTTAAGGACTGCTATTAGTTTGATTATCTTAGGGATGTTAATTTCTTTCAGTATTTCTGGCAGACTATGTACACTCTCTCTCTCTCTCTCTCTCTCTCTCTCTATCCATATATATATTCTATATGTAAAACTTAGATATACATAAATGCTTATTTTACTAAAAAATACAAATGACAAAATTCTTACTCCCAGTTAATGGTTAAATGGTCAAAATGACAAGAAAATATTAGAGAGATTGAGTCAGAGATTATTATTGAGAGATTTCATTATAATTATTATATATTTCTTTTGCTATTTTTGTTCATTATTTGCTATTTATGTTCATTTAGTCAATATCTAAAAATTGACATATGACTTTAGTTTTGCGTGGAGTTGAGAAGTGAGATACTTTTTTTATTATTATTATTAGTGAAAAATAAAACAGGGCACAAAAAATGCCCTGATGGTGGAAAGTGCCACAAGTGTCCATGTGAGTGATTTTAGCTGACAAAACTTGTGTGTCATTGTCCTGTTGATGCAGTCGTATCTGTTCACCCCTGATAACATTTGACCTGATGCTAGAACAGTCATGCTTTCTTCCTGCCCCCTCTAGCTCTATCCATCCCTTTATTTCCTCCCCACTGACATTCCAAATCTTGCTTAAAGTGGCTTTGGTCCAGGACACACTGGAACCAAAGTGTTCTGTAGCCAAAATAATGACTCAATACCTTAGTAACAAGAGCTTGCATTTTAGGAGATCTCTTGAGCCATTTTGCAACTACCGGCCCAAGAGCAAACAGCATGTTGATTCCAAAAACGTGACTAAATATTTTATTTGTGTGTATATACACTGGCGTTCAGGTAACGATGGCTGTTCTCACACTCCTCATCCAGATCTCTAACACTCTCGTTCAAGCCCAGACCTGTTTCTACTCCAGCACACGGGCGTATTTTCTCTGCCATAAAACGCTGAGCTTTATAAATAAACCTCTGATTCTGCTCATCTCTCACGTCGCTGCTCTCCACTGTAGTGCCTCCAATACCGGCCACGCGCAATTTCCCCCTTGGCTCGGCCGAGTCTCCAAAAACCTCCGTCCCTCTGTCTTTTACAACAACAGCTTACCTATTTATACTCCCTCAGCTCCGGCTCTTTCATTCCCTGCTTTTCTCCGACCCCTCTTTAAAAGCATCGTGTCAGATTTCCTTCCATGCTGTTTATTTGTCTTGGCGTCCTAGGCCATCCTGGTGAAATTATTGCTGATTTTTTGCCTCTCTTTTTATGAAGATAGATGGTCAAGCCAGAGGTTTGACGGTTTCTATCACAACAAATAAAAGCTGTAGAAATCAAGTAAAAAAACCAAAAAAAGTTTGGGATTTCAGGCTAGGATGGGGCAGGTGGCATTGAGAAGATGATATTTCAGCTCTTAAAGCGCACACGTGCATGTCAAAAGCCATCATTTTGATGCTAAGGTAATCACAGCATTTTGTCTTTAGAGATGACGTACGCTATCCGCACCATATGCTAAGCGGGCCTGTCGGATTCTCTGGTAATTTCTTTAATAAATGCCATAAGCAGAGACTGCTGGGCTCACTGTAACCAGCCTCTCTGCACCTCCGCTCTATGTGGGAGTTGTATATTGAGCGCAGTCTGTTCAGCTTGGCAAGAGGATGCGGGTAGCTGGCATTTGGAGCTAACCATGCATCTCACCCTATTACAGTAAATGTTACTGTGTCAGGCAAGCAATTCAGCAATAAATAAAGCAGAGCAAACATTATTTCAAAAGCTCCAAAACAGGCAGAATGGAAACGCCGCCTTTTTAATGTCCAGTGATCCTTGAATACATGAGATTCACTATCCAAGCTGGATCAAATTAAAAATGTGCATCATGTGTTTCAATAAATGTGTCATTTATGATTTCTGGTCTCTATTATTCAGTTTTAGAGAAGGTTTTTTTTTTCCTCATTAGAACTGTTTTCTTGCTTAAAGCCGCTAGTGTTCAACAGGTTAAGTCAACATAAAATAGCTTTACAAACCATTTTGACGTTATCCGAATGAAATAGGATATTCAACACATTTTTTTGCTAATTGAATATAGTATTTCAGTATATAGGATTGCAGTCTAGAAGGTTTGGTTAAGCTGTGTTGATTTTTGTAAATACTGTATTTATATAATTTAATATTTCTAAAATGTGACCCTGGACCACAAAATCAGTCATAAGGGTCAATCATCTGAAAGCTGAATAAATGATCCTTTCTTGATGTATTGTTTGGACAACAATTGGCCCAAGATACAAGATATCTTAAAATCTAGATTCTGAGGGTGCAAAAATATCAAAATATTGAGAAAATCACCTTTAAAGTTGTCCAAATTAAGCCCTTAGCAATGCATATTTTTACTCAAAAATTAAGTTTCAATATATTTGCAAAATGATTCGCAAAATGAGCTTTGAAATCCTGGACTGAATCAAATGATTGAACTGTTTCGAATCATTTTGCAACGCAATGGTTTAGCTGACTCTGAGTTTCAAAAAGCTTTATTGTAACATTTTCCATTTTTATTATAAGCATTTCATGGCATTAATGATTTATCATGTGCATTGTTAATAGATCGCACTAACATGGTTAGGCCATAATTTACCTTACCTTGGAGAGGAAAAAAAGTTTTCAAAAGTATTCCCCCTCTGCTTTTTTTTTTTTCCAAACCGAACTGATTAATTGTGCACAATAAGAAAGTGTTAGGAACATGTACTAAAAAAAAAGAGGCGACTGACTTTAAAATCAACAATCTCATTATATTTCAGGCAGCATGTGAAAAGTACATTTTATGGTATGTGAAAGCAGGTGTACAAGAGGAAAAGGCATTAGGTGAGTGGGATAAAGTTGTGTTAAAGAAACAGATGGAGGAAGATTTATAAAAGGAATTGTGAAAGAAAAGTAGGAGACATTGGCAGTACATTAGCGGCAGTGATCGAGTGGCCTTGAAATAGACTCAATTTTTCCTTGAGTGTTGAGGACAACCGACCCGACAACCACAGGGCGAGCGGTGTCACCAGTCGACTGTGTGAGAGCGCGATACATTGATCATGTCATATGTCTGGGCTCACTGGGTAGTAATTTACGCCATGAGAAGGAGTGTGTGCGAGAGAAAAAGAGAAAGGAGATGGTTTGGCAGCAGATCCTGAACGTGTGGCTTCGGTTTGGAATGAGGTAATCTAGGCCATACCACAATCCCATATATTCTCATAATCGTCACCCTCTCTCTCTCTTTCTCTCTGTTTGATCACCCTCGATCCCTATTCTTTTCTTTATTCATGTTTTCACCCCTGAGCCCTGTTCTTTTCATAAAGGGGGATTATTTTTGTCACAATATGTAATTGTGGCTTAAAACCTCCAACGTCTATGAGCTGCACTTCCTGTACACAGAGTCTCTCATTAGTCTCCAGTTGGCTGACCTGTTTTTGAGTTGCCATAAATTCAGGAGTTATTTCATCTTAACAGATTCCCAAATACATAGTATGTGTTTAAAAAAGCATGGCCACAGGGTTGATTGACCAAAGGGGACCTAAATATGCAATTAAGTTGAGAGACAAAAATGCATACGGCTACCAAACAGTATAGAGAAATCCAGATAGATTTGTGCATTTGAAACATGAGTTTGCTATTAATTTGAAACTCTGAAAAGCAATGTAAAATCAGTTCAATGAATATGTTCATGGCCATTTGTTGTGTTTAGTCACTATTTATGTGAGCCGTTATTCATCTAATTGACTGAAGTAATAGTTCAAATAAACACTTTCATTCTGTCTTTTGTTTACATAAATTAAATTACTTATTAAAACGTCTTTTTTACTGAACATATTTCAAATTCAAATCACTGATTCAAACTATAGTGGATAATAACTTAATTTCAAGAATTCCTCCTCCAACTTCATTCACTGACCAATATCTGGTCAATATTTTGCCACCTTAAATTGGAATTGAAGTAAATTTAACCAGACCAATAAATGATGGATTATTTCCTCCAGTGTGTTTTATTGGTGAAAAAGGGCTCCCTTGGTGGAAAACGGCTCTCAAAATCTATATAGAAGATTTAGATTAATTTGCATCCAAAATAATTGGTATCAAACTAAATTGTGCATCTCTAAATATAATGAGTCATTTGAGTTTATTAATGAGTAATTAAGTAAATAATGACAAAGTTTACATTTTGGTTCAACTGTTATTTTAATCATTTACATTTAGCCCGTTTTAATCTTCTAGTCTTTACTTAGACAACCTTTCTTGCTTGTTGTCCAGCTGCATTGTGAGAAGGGTGCAAAAAGGATGAAAAAGGGTTATTTTATTTTTCTGCACTGTCTCCCAGTGGGTAGAGGGCAAATACACAGATACTGGCCGGGTCAGTGTGATCTACTTGTTATTGAGATTTTGTTTGTGCGTATATGCGAGGTGAGTGTGTTTGTGTGTGTGAGTTTGTTGAATTAAGGGGAAAGAGTCTTGCCCCTCACTTCCTGCCCATACGCCTCCACATGACGCTGGACAACCACAGAGAGAAAACAAAAGACAAACTTGTGTGTGTAGAACCTTTGTGTGCTTATGTGTGTGGGAAATGCAGAATATCCAACGGGACTGTGGAGAAATGCAAACATGAATTGTGCAATGCTAATTCGGCTGTTAGAGAACAATACGCGTTAGAGGGAGAGAGTGAATTTCGGTAAACAGTTTGTGAATGTTTAGATTCAGAATGATTACAGGATCGGCATGTACACAGATGCACACCAGCATGTCAAAAAATACATCAGATCAGCTCAGTCTGGCCGAAGCTCACATGCACGCTCTGCTGAAAGAGTGCAGAAACAGAACGTTTTCGAATGGAACGGAAAAGCTTGTGGTTATACAGTGCATTTCATAGTGGAATCAATTTGTAAAAGGGCATCAGTCTTTCCCATGATACTAAAACATTCCTATACTGTATACAAAACTTATATTTATGCTACAGTTCAAACGTTTATTCATTAACAAATTCATTTATTCAAATTTATTATTTTTATTTTATTTTTTATCATTTTATTCAGCAAGGATGCAGTATTGATCACATAAATACGTGCTATTGTTTTTTAACTTTCTATGCATTAAACAACCTGGAAAAATATTGCTGTTTCTGTAAAAATATTAAGAATTGCAACTGTTTTCAACATTGATTGTCATAATAAATGTTTTAAATCAGCACCAAAATCAGCATTTAGAACGATATCTGGAGGATTATGTGAGTCTGAAGATTTCAGCTAAAATAAATAAATAACATTTCGAACTTTATTGAGAAAATGCTATTTTAAATTGACATAATATTAAAAGGTGAAATGATAAATAAACAATTGAGCAATTGAACAGTTTATTTTATAGTATTTTTGAATAAATAATTGCAGCCTTGGTGAGTATAGACCACAGGGTTTTCAAAGTCTCAAAAAATAGACACTTCTTAAAAATAATAATAATAATAATAATAAATTAACAGTAATGTCCACTTTGTTTGAGCCTTTGAACAGCCACTTTTCAGTTTATCTGCAGAGAGTGTATGTGCTCTATATAAGTATGCCTCATGACGTTTATCTCTGTGGATATGGTGTGGATACCAATACGACAGTGGTTCTACACATACTGTAGGTCAATTCCAAACAGGGTTTTTGTATTCTTGAAAAGGAACACTACTGAAAGAGTCATTTTAGAGAGAGTATTCAGCTCTGCAAAAGGTAAATGCAGGTCACTTCAAGGAAGGACATTTGCATTTAAGAGCTGCTTGACCTCATATTCAGTTTGAATCTGTATTGATACACACATTTCACAAATCTATTCTAGTCTTTAAAATACTGTGCGTTTTTTTCTTCTTCTTAGGTATGCAACTCCAGCTCTGTGGTCAGTGCTTGTCGGTCTCCCTTTCACATTCTTGGCTGGATAAAGGGCAGAATCTGACAGAAAGAGTAATGATGCAGCCTAGTGTTAATGTGAGCCTTATCTGCACTCATTATTAGCCTCATCTCCACAATGTCAATGTGCTTTTAGTGCTGCCTTTTCTAGCAGGCCTTGCTAATTGACAGATAGCTACAAAAAGCAAACACGTGGTTAAGCCTTGTAAGACACAAACATTTCCTGTACCAGATAAGCGTCCGGACGAGGTTGCATCCATCGCCTTCTCACTCGCACATGCACGCATTGTCAGTCTGTCCATTTGAAATCTAATTCAAAATTACTCGGAGAGTCTCTTTTAATAGCAGCGACGCTGTAGCTTGCGGCTGCATCTGCGACGTCCCGGCTCTATTAGGCTGTGCTGTGGGAAAAAAAGAGAGGAATCGATATCATATCAGCATCCAACGGAACACCTGACAGTTCAATTTCACAGCCGTTCTTGAGAATCGATTACATGGGAATAGTTTGGGACCCTCTCAAAGGCTGACCGTTGTAGTTAATCTATAGCACCATTTGCACGGGTCACTGCATGCATGGTCATTAAGATCGTACGTAATAACTGAGTGCTACATGAAGGCCAGCACCTTTTTGCCAATAGTTGTTTCAAATCGAGATAAACAAATACTAAGTACAAACGTATGGCGTGATGGATAAGGTGTGTTTTGTAAGCTTTTACAAATCCACTTAACGTCTGATCTTAGATCTCTGCCACGTAATCACGCTTGAAATGATAATGGAGGACATGATGATGAAGACAAAATAAATGCTTTCTGAAGTCATCTGTCCTTGAAGTGTAGCCAACTTCGGGTGATTCTGATCATAGTTGAATGAGAGAAGACACTCGTATAATAATTTACATAATCTCTCTAATATGAAGGTTTGATAGAACAAAATGACACATTTCCTAATTTTCACTCACAGGCAGGATCAGATAAAAAAAGTTAGATGAAAAAGCCCTTCTCATTGATGAAAGTCAACCTTTGTTTAAATAAATGAGAAAAGGAGGGGGATGCTGGGTAAAATGATGCAAGCTTCTGGAACTGAAGCAGACTTTAAGAACTGATAAATGCCCAGCTTCTAATAGCATCCCTCTTTACAAGGTATGGAATGATCTGGTAACACTTTATAAAATATTCACACTATGATTCATTAAGTAAGCATTAGTAAAATGTCAGTACATATATGAAGCATTGTCCCAACATTAATAGTCATTAGTAAGCAGTTTATAAGATTTAAAGAAAAACCGAACTGTACAACTGTATAGTGTTTTTTTTTTTTTATTGCAGAAGTTCATTTTTATTTTGTATTAAGTGTACAGATGTACGACATGATTTTTTGCATCTTGAAAAAATATATCTCTGTTTTGTATCCCTCTGTGCTGTATTTAACTTTTTTGTTTGGAAGATAAATGAGCCTTTAAATCTCCTGTAAATGCTTTACATAGTGTAAATAATCCTGACTTTAGATGAGCTCACAAAATAGATGGCTGGTAACTACTAAATGTTTTATAACTACCTGATTTAATCCTGAATTACAGCAGGAACATGTTTTAAAGATGCGTTTGTTAACACACTGAGCAACTATTATCATGTGTCTAAATAATATGATTCATTAATGTGCATTTAAATAGTTTATTTATCATTTTCTTACACTTAAGCAAAATAATCTTGACAATTCCTAAACAACTGGTTTGGTAAATAACATAATTTAGAAATGAAAAAAAATAATTGTTAATAAAGTGTGAAAATACAATTTTAAAACATTAAAGATATGCTTAAGAACAAAATGTTTGGAAGCTGCTTACTAAAGCTTATTAATGTTGGAACAATGCTTTATATAGCAAAAAACAACTATTAACTAATGCTTAACTAATGATCCATAGTGTGCAGTTGTTATAAAGTGTTACGAATGATAATGAGTTTTATATATAATTTTATATATAATGAGAATTATAAAATAGCCAACATTTAATGTTTTTGTCTTTAAATATAAAAGGTTGTTAGGGATGATAAAGCCTGCTCTCTTCTTCACTTTTTTCTGTTGTAACAGTAGGACCTTTCCTGCTGCTGCTCCACAGTAGCTGTTCTCTCTGCTGGGCTATGGTGGTGTTTCTTCAGCCTATTAAGGCTCCAGACGCTGGGCGTGAAGTTCAGCTCTGTGGCTTTTGTTCTTTGAATCAGCACAATAGGGGAACGGTTTGATGAGTCTTTCAATATTGCAAAATAAGGCCTCTGAATCCTATAAAACAACCTTCTGGAAATTTAAGTCAGAATCTGACACTAATACTGCCGTGGTTTGTAATTATACGGTCTGTTTGTGTCATATGGTGCATTTGATTTGTAGTTCTCCGAAGGTATTAATGTTACGGATGCTGTTGTGAATTTAAGGCAACAGTTATTGGCTTGATTTCCACACGTGTTAAATGCATGAGCTCACACCCACACATGTACAACACATAAACACTACTTCTCTATACACAGTGAAAAGTGATTAGAAAGTGATTTTCTCACTTTGTCCTTGTCACTCCCACACACAGACACTGCGGCCCCACCGCAGTGTGTAAGGCAGTGGTCTTGATGGCGTCACTGTGGGATCAGACTCAACGGGAGAGGATGATACCTTCAATAAACCCGTCCAGCTGAAAGCTGTAAAAGTCCAAGGAATGCTACGGCAGCGTGGTGCGAGAACCATCAGAGACGGAGAAAACCCTTTACAGGAGAAGCGCGACTCCAGGGCAGGGTGGGTGTGGGCTGCTTACCGACACTCCTTTAGATCATCCTACCGTTGCTCTTGCCAAATTTCCACTCAACCGGAATTCCGATCCCTCGCAGAACTCCGGGAGATCCGGGAACGTGCTATCCACAGAGCCCGGCAGCGGATACGGGCCCTGGGCTGTGAAACCCAATCAGGCCATCCTGGACACATGTGATGGGTTGAAGTAGACAGGGTCACTGGTCCATTACAAAATATGCACATCTGTGAGAGTCGTCCAGCGATGCATCTATTTGATCATCTGAAATGGTTTGACATAAAAGGCACAACCTCGTAATCTTGGACGTTTATTGTTTGATTAGCATAGCATGTGGCGTGAAAGCAGTGTAGCATGTAGCATCTCTTTAATCTCTAATGGCACACACCTGAAACATGAGCAGTGTGAAGTTTATGGCATTTTCTCTATTTTTGATGTCTTCATCCAATAACATTCACAATAACTTACGTATCCAAAGGGCCCTTCTCTAGGAGTTAGATTGACGGGCAGTCTGACCGATAATAATGCCTAATTCTGTATTCATCTAACAAACAAACCAGATAGGGGGCTAGATTAACAATGGTGGATTTGAACCTGAGAAATTGTGTGTATTGTCATCTTTCTATGATTGAAACAAGATGATGTTCATTCAAGTTCATTTCATGCTAAAACTTGTAAAATTAAAGTGACTATATGTAATGTCACATACAATAAAAGAGACACAATAAGGTATATATTATTTGCATTTCGTAAAAAAAAGACAAAATTTGTAAACTGAAACTTACTTTTAAATCTCTCTCTCTCTCTCTCTCTCTCTCTCTCTCTCTCTCTCTCTCTCTATATATATATATATATATATATATATATATATATATATATATATATATATATATATATATATATATTCATGACAGTGACAATTTAGAGTCTGCTGTTTGTGCAGTGCTGGTTCCTAAAGATTGATGTGTACATTTTCCTCTCATTTTCCCTGTGTCGTTTACAGTGTCCTTGGGATTAAACAAGCACTCACCATCAACTGGAAGCTGACTTAAGATATACCCCACGAAGTCCATTTTGTGAGTGCTGTCGAACCCTTTCTCATGGAAACAGCTCGACTGAATCATCCAATGCGACGTGTTTAAAGAACGGCAACGTTTCTTCCCTCACCTCCTGTAGGCAAAGGCACTCTGTGAGTAATCACTATTGTTGTTATCCTCTGGTTTCTAATTAAAAAGTCTGTTAGAAACACAGAGCCAAAAGCTAGTGAGATAGCTTGAGAAGTGTGTGTGTGTGTGTGTGTGTGTGTGTGTGTGTGTGTGTGTGTGTGTGCGCGTGTGTGTGTATGTGCGTGCGTGTGTGTGTGTGTGTGTGTGTGAAATAAGTACATAAATCTAGCCTGACTGAAACTGCTGCTGTGGGTGCAAATGAATTGAACTGATCACTGAGATGAGTGTAATGATGTGATGAAGGTCGGAATGTGTGTGTGTGTGTGTGTGTGTGTGTGTGTGTGTGTGTGTGTGTGTGTGTCCTGTGGGGCTCTTTATGGCTCTAAACAGAGTAATGAGGCCTGTGTTAGAGCCAGAGCTGTGGGACCACACACACTCTCTTCCACAGATAATTACACTTGCTCTCTTTCTCGATCTCTCATCTCACTCTTTCTTGCTCTCATAAAACAGCCATTTAGTACATAGATAATTGTTGTAGTAATCAACCTGTTAGTAGCAATTAATACATTATTAGACCCAAATGTTTACTGCTCTTAGTCAGTCTTTATAGGTTCAGTTTAATCTGATGTTCCAGCATCTTTGACCTTGATGAAACTGTGAAATATTCAAAATCGGTTTGAACAAGAAGAGTGGTGCAGTCGGCCAGTATCTGCTCATTAAAACGGTACACATTGTGGTTTTTGTTGGAAATGATCATATAGGCCAGACAGTTCTAAGAACACTGTTTTGGTTTTATGCCTCATTCAGAGTAACATAGAATAATGAGTCTCATATATAAACTGAGTCTCATAGGAATATGTTATCGCTCTGTGGTTGCTCTTTCAGAGCTTGGAGACTTAAAGTTTTCAGTTATGTTTCATTTATTAAGCAACAACTTAATCTTCTGAGAGGCTCTACTTCTGAAACAAATGAGAAAATTGTTAACGTACGATATGACTGTATAGTTAAAGTGTAATTGGGATATTGCACTGACCGCACAACGCTGGATAGAAAAACATGATTCGAATAAAGTTTGCAAAGTAGTAGGAGGAGATTACGAAAGCAACACAGTGGCATACGTTTTAATTTGTTTTTTAATTATCATCATGAAGTAATTTTGGGGAATATTTATTTATTTAGAACTAAGTAATCAAATATGTCCATGTATGTCAGCAAATAAGATGAAACACTGTTTAATAAAGTTAACTCACACTTTATTTTAAGGTCCAGTTCTCACTATTAACAAGCCATTAAGTATGAATTTTTAGCTCAATAAACTCATAATATGTTGCTTGTTAATAGTTCATAAGGAAGTTGTTAAATCTGGGTACTGAGTGGGACTGGATTTATTATAATTTGCAGAATATGGTTATTCAGAATATGCACTTTTAAATACTTATAAAAAGTCAATATGTTGATAGCAGACATGCTAATAAGTAAGTGCTAAATATTGAAAATTGTTTCCTACACTGGTGTTAGCATCAGTTGTTTTTACGATATTCTGACATTTTTTTTGTTTAAATATACAGCTTGCACATGAATGTTATATTTTCTTTTATTTCCAGACTTTTCAATCTGAACACAGTTTGAGACAGTATTCAGATTTGTTGAACCCTACAGAAGACACATCAGGAGACAAATGTCTAGTTGTTCTCATTAACGTCTACGTGGGAAAGATTAAGATATTAAAGATTTCCTTTCTTTCCTTCAGTAAAACTTTCCCTCTCTGCATTTCTCTTCAGTCTTCCTCGTCCTCCTCTCTGCCTGTTGAGGTCTGCAGTGGTCAGCTAGGAAACAAAGTGCACATGACTCCACCACTTGTTGGACGAGGTGAAGGGGAGGGTGACGGGGACAGGAGATGCTAAGATGGGAAAGGTGATTGCATTGTGCTGTGGCACAGCTTGTACCAATTTCCTGAGTTAATGGGATATTTTTGCCTCGCTTCCCCCTCCATGTTTTCTTTCGCTCATCTCATTGGGCACTAGCAAAAAAAAGTTACCAACCTGGCTAAGAAAGATGGACAGTCTGCGAAATCGGCGGAAGGGCTCTCGATGTGTAAACAGTTGTTGATTTAGAGGTCTGTGATGGGGGCTGTTGTTATTGATGGAGGTTTGTGATTGACTTGCATCTGTTACATACTTGAAATACAAGACCCTGAAACAAGCATGGCGTGAAGATAACAAGGCCAATATTTAGAATATTTTTTGCCAAAATATACTTAAAACATACATTTTTAACTAATGCGTAACGTGCAGATAAAAGATAGTTTGAAAAATGTTGGTTCCCATTGATTTCCATTGTATTTTTGGCCAACATTACTTTTCAAATATCTTTAGCAGAAGAATGCCGTGCAGGTTTAGGCTATCCCTTTAAATCAACCTGTAATAACTGCTGTAGCAAAGTAGGTGATGGAGAGTGTCAACAATTGTCTGCCAGACAAAGAAATAAAATTCAAGGTTTCGGTCAGAGAGGGTCTATTTTCCAGAATGCAAGAAAACGAGAGTGGGACATATATTATTTTAGAATGGGAAATACCTGACTCAAAGAATGACAGAGTGTGAAAGAGAGCGGGAGAGAACATTGTGTGTCTATTTGTGCTTGTGTAAACGCAGCATCCAGACGCTGAGTCACAGCGATGCTGGACAGTTATGTCCCTCTGTTGAACAGTTGTGTCCTTCTGTTCCGTCTCGCATGGTTTACTCTCAGGTTGCTATAGTGAGCGCCCATGACTCAGGACGACTGTCGTATATCACTAAATCTTCAGCTAGCAGTCTTATCAGGTAGCTCCTTGCATATTTACTTTTCTTTATAACTATTATAGCCTTAAATATATAGAAAAACACTGTCTTCTGAATAAAACATAAATTATATAGTGTGCACTATTTAGGTATTTTATCTCAGCCATCCTGGAAATCTGTGATTTTGTTCTTAATGTTTTGCGAATTGCAGTCATTTTACAGGAATGTACAATCTGGAGTTTGGCACGAAGGCAAGAAAAGATTTGACAATGCAGATTTTTCAATATGTTTAAGCTGGTGATGCAAATCTGAAGCATTTGCTGTGTTTAACACCAGAAAGCTGCTTGCTTTGAAATTGGCTTCTTTGTGAGGGATGCCTTATAAGCTCATATATTACTACATTATTGGCAATAAAAAAATGTTTTGTCTATAAAAATTAATTACTAAAGCTAACAAATTAGCATCCTATTGATGCACTGTTTGTTAGGATTTGAAAATCTGGAATCTGAGGGTGCAAAAAAAATCTAAATAATGATGTCCTAAATAATGAAGTTTTATCAATTATCTTAAGGTCACTTTACAGTGTCACTTAAGCTCTCTGCCTTTTCATTAGGCCAACACTATTAATCATACCACCAAACAGACATACGTAAAGTCTATCATGACAAGTTCAGGACAATCCATGAGTCATGTCCCATCCGTCCCTGTCTGTCCCCTCGCTGTCTCATCCCCGCACGGATTGACCTTCCTGTGTCTTTAGAGTGAGAAAAGAGAGGGATAGTAAAACTGAGAAGGAAGAAGGGATCGTAAGGATGGTATTAGTGGATGAGTGGCTTGACAAATGTGTCGACTGGAACGCTCGGGGCACGATTAATCTCCTTGATGAGTGTGGGCTAATGGGAGGAAGACCTTAAAGAGGACGGACGACCCTGCACCCACCTCCCTCCACGACACCCAGGCTCAGATTAATGTTCTGCAGCAGAAAGATATTAACCATATTCTCGCACGTGCAGCTCCAATCAAAACTGAAGGATTGTTGTGGATCGACATAGTGTGTGCTTGACAAATTCACTTGAGTATTAGCTCCAAAATCAGTTCAGGTATTGATGTTGCAGTGATGCCAGGGGCGGACTGGGACACAATTTCAGGCTGGAAAATCTCACACGGCCATCTCATACATCCGCAACAGTTTTTGAGAAAAAATTAAATCCTTAGCCTGGGGTGGTGCAAAATGAAATGTTATCTTTTGAACTTCCATTTTCCTTATTAGTCTATTAATTTTCCCTGACATCTCTCTGCCCCTCATGTGCATGTTTAGTTTTTTCACTAATGTTCTTGTACCTGTCACTTACACATCCCTATGTTACAAAACAACCACCTCATTATAGTATGCATTTATTGCATTAGAACCGTGTGTTATTGTTTTATCTCGCCTAAATATCAAATTTAGAACACAGCTACATCTTATATCTTTACAGAAATATCAACACTGAACATTTTTTCATATTATCATGCATGGGTCATGTTTTGTATTAAGTAAAATTAAACATGTCATTATTAGGCCTGCGGTAAAAGTATAGTAACCATGTTTTTTTTTCATGCAGATTGATGACCATTTGTATAACCAGATTTTCACTACAAATACCCATTGTTAACATGTGGTTACACTCTCAAAAGAAAAAAACAAAACAAAAAAGGCATTTAAATGTTTTTTTTCTAAGAACCATTCCATTGAAGGTTCTTTAAAGAACTGTCTTTTTCTTACCTTTTTATAATCTGAAGAACCTTTTTTTTATGCAAGCAGGTAGACAAAAGGGTTCTTCTGGTATCGTTTTAAGTGTGTACTTTAGCTATAGTAACCATGGTTTTGGTTTTATTTTTAGTAAAACCAGGTTAATTTTGGTAAAGATTGTTTTGGTCTGCCTTAGCTCTCCTGTTATAAAACAATGTAAATATTTGTCTGCTATTCCTACTCTTTACAATAGTCATTATGTCCTTTTGGTAATTTTTCAGTAATTGACTGCTGTTGCTAAATTTGCTAGCAGTTCAATGCTTAACTAAGTATACAAAGACAAAACTACAATAATCTCTTTACAGATGTAACTGACCTGCACTTAAAGTCTTGAGTAGGACACTTTTGCCTTTCTGCTTCACCTGGGCACTTCCACTCCATTCTCGACTCAAGACAGAGCGTGTATGAGGTGAATTGCATTTCCAGTAAAGACTAACTTATTTGTGATTTATTGGAGTTTTATTATTGAATGTGAATTTGGAAATACTCAGTTTAGTACATTCGGCAAGCAACAAAAACAACAACAATTTAAAAAAATTTAAAAATGTAGGGCAGTGGGCCAAATTGGCTGCCAGGCCAATGGGAATTATCCTGATGCTTCCGATGACCAGTCAGCACCTGAGTGATGCCAGTGAATGACAATGATGATAGCACATAGTGAAGTACAGTTATGATTAGCACTTTTTCAATTTATTTTTGCTGTCAGGTAAATTAGATTTTTGATACTTTATTCAGTATAGATAACTAAAATGAACTAATGCATAACTAACTACATAAATAATTACATTTATTTGCTTGTGTTATACTAGTACTATTCATGTATTATTTATAGTTTATTTATTTCCATCCTTGCCCGCTTGCTAGAATGTCTAGGCCTAGTTGAATATGTAAATACCTTCGGAGTCAGCGATTGACGAAAATTCTAAGGTATGCAATTATTTTCAGGAAAATGCACAGAAAACGTAGTTTTCATGAGACGTAAAAATGTAGGTCTCATAAGAGCAAAATAACCAAAACTCACAAGGACACTGGCCAAACAAACAAATATAATAATAAATATGATAAAAACAACAATTCACAATTATTCCTTATATATATATATATATATATATATATATATATATATATATATATATATATATATATTTGTATAATTATACAAATATGAGCAACAAAGAAATACATTAACAACAACAATAATAAATAATGAGGAGGATAACAATAACAACAACAATGATAATAATAATAATGACAACAACAATAACAATAATAATAATTCCAACATATACATCCACTTCCAACATTCTTTTCTGATCACTCCACCCGTGGATGTGGCAGCTGTGATTCTCTCTCCATCTGTCTGGTTTGGTGCCTCCTGTCTGTTTCCCATGTCATCTGTCTTCCAATGCACTCTCCATCCAGACACCAGACAGCATTGAGCAGCGCCGCTCTGAGACATCACTTCCATTCCTCTCTCCAGAACACCTGAGAGAAAAACGCAATAATGACGTTTCAGCAGTCCTGAAGAAACCTTCGGAGTCAGCGACTCCTACCTGGTGCATTAGACTAGGCTTTGATATCCCCTCACCTTCCTGTATATGTGTGTGTGAGCGAGAGCGTGCGAGGTCAGGGACAGAAAGGAAACATTGGCGCTCGATGTTGGGACTCCATTACAGAGGAAATGGATTCGGGAGGTCACAGAGGTCCGCTCAACCAATCGGAGGTTCTGTCAAAGTAAAGCCCTGAGCAACATTTTCTGAAACTTTTCACTGTGCGTCTTCACTGTGTGTCCGTGTGTCAAACCAAATGTCAAAGCAAGCAGAATGTCAGCCAGCCTATGAGTCTCAATGTGGTCAAGGAAGTAGGTGCTCCTCGTTCGTGACATTTGCTGACACGTTGAGAAGGGCTGCAGCTATACAGAAGCTTTAGTCCCAACGGCAAGAACATGAACGTTTGACCCTTTCGCTCATGACTGTTGCCGCTCGCTTTAAGATGAAGGTCACCGAAAAAGCCTACTTTTTTTTCATTCAGAAACCGACCTGACGCTGCAAACTTTCTTCCAAACGCCTGCGAGATGTGTGTTGACCTCAACTACCAGGTTCAAAACCGAACAGAGGCTTCCAGTGGGCCTCTGATGTTAATGATAGCTCTGCTCGCACATTACCCATAATGCTAAGCTCTTTTTGCTGCACTAACTCGCACGCAATTACCGCTGACATTTTTAATGTCACCTTGTCTGGAGGAAAATTGCTCCATTTATTCTTTATTCCCATATAAAACCATGAATTATTCCCTGCTGCATTTCTGTGTTCATTTCCTGTTCATTTCTTCTCGCGCTTCTCACTCACACACAATTTTTCCAGCTGTGAGCTGCATTTGCTTGAGTTCAGGCGTTCTGGGATGAAGTTCTCCCCTCTGGTTTTTAATCTAGCCCAACTTTCTCTACCTTAATTGGGCCAGGAAAACCCCATTGTCCTTGCTTTTGAATGCCTTGGAATAAGCAATTGTCCTGGATACCGTTTCACCGTTGGCTAGAGAGTTGTAGAGGAGTTGGACCGCAGCGTGACATCATATTACACTCGTGAAGGGTTTAAATGTATACTCTTTATCTTTTGAGTGCCAAGGTTGCGGAAATAGTACCATTTAAGAAGCTTTACATGATAAGTTGACAGCTTAACGATATAAAAGCAGAATGAACATGATTTATTGTGCTCTTCAAACAAAAGAAAAGTACAAGACTAGGTAAATGCACAGCGGCTATTATTTAATGTATATGTATTACTAATCATTTTCTTTCAGAGAGAGAATTACTTACATTGGGTTTTACACAGCTCTTGAAGTGAAAAGGTTTTTATTGCCAACTTTCATATTCAGCGAAAGATGCATCATAAGTTAATAGATGAATCAATCTTGTTAAATTCAAGGTAAAGCATTTATATTCACATGACACACAAAGGTTATTTTACAGACCTGCTTTTTCATCTTGCTATGGTTAGGGAGGCAAATATAATATCATGTTTTGCATCTGTGTCTGTGTGTGGTTTGTCTTTTGACTAGCCAATAGCAACGCTCAGTATTTATTGTTATGTCGGTTATTATAGCAAGGAAAACGATCTGAGTATATAACCCTGATTCATTCTTCCATATTCACCTGATTGCACAAACACCTGCTGTCCTCTCAACTTCTTGGATGGGAAAAAATAAATAAATAAATAACAACAGCTGTCTCACGAAAAGCTAAAAATAACCAACTAGTCATGTCAGTCTAGGTCTAACTCCAAGTAACTTTGAATTGTCATTTGTGATTATTTGGGTTTTTGTACAATGTATGCTGCGCACTGCCATTCAAAAGTCTTTGGTCAGTAATATATGGCACTACGCATTAAATATGTACATTGCATGAAAACCCAAAACACACACACAAAAAAAGAACGAAAATAAATCATCTAGTCTTATTTAGTTTTAAGGCCTAGCTGTCATTGTTCTCGTCTTTATTCTCCTGAGGAGCTCAGATGACACAAAATAATCAGTAACCTATCACGCTTATCCTCTGTTGATTAATCCTGTCTGTTTTATGAAGTACTGTATGTACACATACACAATAATCAGAACACCGATTGGAAAACCCAATTAGGAAAAAATAATCCCAGTCCAGACAAATCAAATCTGAGTTCCACTGGCACCATCCTCAACCACAACTGACAGTCCTCATTTTCTCAGTTCTCTCTTTCTCACCGTCTAGGCAACAAACGATGAAAAACACAATGAATTGAAATAAATTAACTTCTTATTAAAACAAACAGCCTCTGCTGCCGAAGCCAGGCTTAGCATTAGCCCTCATCTCAGTTCAGGTGCTGGAAATGCTGGGTGCTGAGGTCACATCCAGTTCCCCTCTCCGTACATCGTCATTTGCCTGTCTGTCAGTCTCGAAATGATTGGTTATGCAAACCGTAATTCATCAGTGACAGCACGCAGAGCGGTTACTTTATCTCTAACGACCCTTCGGATGGAAAGGTGGAATCAATTCTGACAGGCGCACCTCATCTCGACGCCCGCTGATCTGCATAACACTAGACACGTAAATCAACTGCAGATGTGACAAGGGAATTAATTTGAATGTGAGTGTGTGTGTGTGCAGGCCGTCATGCACCTAATGTTTTTTAAGGGGCACAAGGGGTAGTTGTGGCTCACTTTGTGTCCAAGGCAAAAAAGCCCATTTACTTTAGTTTTATTGTAATATTCAATGGTAAGGTTTTATGTAGCCTAGTTAAAATCTCAAGTGATATAATATAACGTAATATAATATAATATAATATAATATAATATAATATAATATAATATAATCTCTACTATTGAAATATTTGAGATTGGTAAAATTGTTAAATGCTTCTTTTGATCGTCAAAGCTGTATTTGGTCAAAAGTACAGAAAAAGCAGTACTATTATGAACTATTGTTATAATTTAAATAGTGTTTTCCCTTTTAAAACGATATAAAATGTAATTTATTCCTGTGATGGCAAAGTTAATATCTGCAGTTTCCATTACTTCAGTCTTCAGTGTTACGTGATCCTTCAGACATCATTCAAAGTTTTTCAGGATATTTTGATGAATGGAAACGTCAAAACAACAACATTTATTTGAAATCCATTTTTTCAAGTAATAAAAATTGACCTTTGAATATTAGTGTCTGTATACAGTATATGCGTGTCAGTTTAAAAGTATATACGTTTATAAAAATAATAATAGTAACATCATAGTAATAATAATAATTTTATTTTCTGTAGTGCCCATAAATGTTACACCTCAAAGGGATTTATATAAACAACAAAACACACTATATAAAGATTATAAAATGAGCAAAAAGAGGAGAAATGCATCAAAAAAAATTCAAATAAATTAATATACAGTTAATATAAAAACTCAAGTAAAATGTACTCGAAGAAATATCTTTTAAGATTTTGCTCACCTTATCTCAGGAGGTAATTAGTTCTATAGTTTTGGAGTTGGTGAAAAAAAATCTCTATCGCCCATTGATCTTAAACGGGCTGACGGTACAGTTTGAGATGAGCGAACTTGATTTAAAAATCAATTTGAGGGGATTTGAATTGGCATGATGCTTCTGTGTGTGTGTTATATGTCATTGTTCTATGTAAATGAAAGCACTTGAGTTCATAGTCATATGCCCTGTTCCACGCCGCAATCTAGTTGATGTATCAAAGTCAGCGCTTGACCTTTTCTTTTGTCTGTAAAGATTTTCAGTACGATGCACCATAAGGGGCTCAATCGATGTGTGAAATGCTCAATATCAAAACCGCGCAGTGTAGCAGGCAGCGCTGTCCAATATACCTGCTAAATGATGGCAGATCGCTTAATGAAACGGTTCAAATCAATGGCTGTTACACAAGCCAGTTAAAATCAAAACATCCATTCATATTTGTCCCTGAGGTAAGAGGGAATGAAAATGTTTTCGCTCTGTCGTACTGTTAATCGCTCTATTCATCTTAATTTGCGAGTGTGCTGTTTTTATTTGCTAACAGGAGGACAATCTGAGAGAACAGTGTGCTGTAGAGAGCCATATGCAGTCTTGGGGTTTGCTAAGACTCACATACACTAAACAGCTTTGTTTATATGTGCTTGTGTGCTGTCTGCTTGAATCGGGAAACACTGCAATCGACATATTCTGTAAGCTAAGCTTATGCTTCGGCAAGAACTGTCATATAGACGAACTAATGACAATTCTGCAGTCATACCAGTTGATTCTGACATCCTTCACTGGCAGCAAGTTGTAAGAGATGAATGAAGAAAAAGGAACAGTGCTTAAAAATTCCCTTGGCAGATAGAAAGAGAGAATGAGACGATCGCTGTCAACAGATGACAGAAACCCAAACTTTCCAGGTTTTAGGGTTTGGACACTAAGAACTGATTTTGACAGGACAGAAAAAAATGTCATCAAAAAAAAATAACATGAGCGACATCAGTCTCTTCAAGAAAAAATGTCTGGTTACAGCAGAGCAATAGTTTGCAGCAAATACCTTTTTGTGTTAAATATGAGTTACTATATATATATATATATATATATATATATATATATATATATATATATATATATATATATATATATATAGCTAAAACAGCCCACAAACATATGCAAGTTAAGTGAAAATTAAGAGAAGAAAATTAAATCCTATTTCTAAATTTGTTCAGTTAGGGTCAGTAAGATAAGTCGGTCATGCTCACAAATACTGCATTTATTTGATCAAGAAACATAAAAAAATGTATTTTGAAATACAGTATCAGCAATATGATGCACATTTATAAATATGAGTTATCTGAATCGGGTGGAAATGCAGTTGGGAGTCTTTAAATGATATTCACAAAACAGAGGCTGTTCAGTAAATGATAAATACATTTCTGATGTTTTAAATGTACCCTAATGAAACTCTAGAGCGTGTCAGAGTGCTGCTTTGAAATGAACATATACTGAAGTTCTGGAGCTCTTGCTTACTGAAAATGCTTTTATTGAGGTTAGTACAACTGTGCTTTAAATATGCAGTGGTCTGCTTCAAGCTTAATGTATCCAAATTTGAGCCTTCTAGCTTTCAGGGAAGACTTCACAAGAAAGTCAAAGCATATGTACTTGTGTACTTAATTATAAAAGTGTTGAAATTTTGCAACCCTAAAAGCCAGTGTTGCAATTTTCTAGCACTTTTTTCAGCCTAACAGATACTATGCATAAACATCATGATTTTTTCATGATTTTTTTATAACCAGTGGCTTCCTAAAAACATGTTTAAAAAGGGAGGTAAATAATACAAGTCAATTTTTGTGCTTAGGGTCTCTGAGGGTTATCATCCAGTGGCAGGAAGGCAAATAATTATAAAACAATTTAATTTACCATGTTTCTCAGTAATTGTTCGCGCTCATCGTCAGCACACAAACTAATTCTTCCCAGCTGAGCTTCTCCTTGTTGAGCGTTTGTCAGGCTCACTGAAGCTTTCTAAGGCTGTGAACAGTAATTGTCTGCAAATGGAAACCCTTTCTCAGATTATGGTAATGTTTCACCATAGGGGCAATTTTTTTTTCATGTTTTCTCATTTAAAATACTATAAAATATGACTATTATATTCTCTTTGGTCAGTATTCTCTTTGGTCCACCTAAAGCACACATCAGGGGATAGAGAGCGTTTTTCCAAGGTCAATGCAGTGGGCTTTGCTTAAACAAATTAATCTTTTAGCTTCAGGGTTGGAGGGAACATCTATCAGCGGTGTAATATGATAACGGAGCTGGAAAGCGGGAGAGAGAGGTGCTTAGCCCAGGCTTACACTGATTCATTTCCTAACCTGACACAGAACCAGGTATTATACTGACTCTCTCTCACACACACACACACACACACACACAGAGCTGTTGTAGATCTGCGGCCCGGGTTATTACACCACTATGATTTGTTCAAGGTGACAGCACAACCTGAGACGTGGACGTAATATGTAAACATATAAACACGCACTCAAGATAAGTGTATGAGGCACTTTTCATGAATAGAGTACAAAACGGTGCCAAAAAAAAAAAAAAATACAAACACAAACACAACACACACACACACACACACACACACACACACATATATATATATATATATATATATATATATATATATATATATATATATTAGAACTAAAAATGTACTTCATTGTGTGAAAAAAAGTTTACAAAAAGATGAAAAGATTTATAATATAGTCAAAACCTCTAATTCGGGACAGTTCACAGATACAATGTGGCTACAAATGTGGTTTGATTTCTCATGATTGGGGCTTTATATGTCAAAATAAGACTTTATAGCTCATGCTTTCACTTTATATTTCATGAGACTTAATATATAACAATGTCACAGTGAGTCTTTACATCTCATAATGTCTCAAGTTGTCTTACAGTAAGATATCTCACAATGAATTGGCCGAATTTTACCTCAGACTGATGCTTGTGAGGAAAGTGTGTATGAAAAGAAAAAAAAAAGTCTATAGTAGATATGAGTGAAGCAAATGAATTCTGTTTGATTGGACAAAGCTCCAGAGCCACCATCGATGGGCAGTGACATTTAAAGACGCACATGCTTACGGTAATGCAGTCTACACATGTCTCTTTGAGGAAGAGAGAGATGAATTAGAATTAGACAGAAATAGACTGAATGATTCTCGGTAGGCCGATCCAAGGTTCTGCAATGGGAATAACTGGCATTTAGACAAAAGGCTAAATGAAGACACTGTCTGCCGTGATTTTCACATTCTCTCCCTCACTCTCTCTCTTTCGTCCGTCTAGCTCATAATCACTACCTTCTGTCTTTATTCCTGTCTTCCTGTCGTGCACTACATCCCACAATCCTTTGCTCTGCCGCACAGGGTTTGGTGAAAGCAGCGAGCGTTTCATGCCCGATTCCTCGGATGTAAGGCGCGTCTCCTGCACTCAGCCAGGCGGAAATATCAGTGCTCCTCTGAGAAGGAAAACTAGAATGAGTGAGAGAGAGAGAGAAGAAGGGAGTAACATCTCCACCCATCCCGCTGCAGCTGTTTCCAACAACCTGAATTCAAATCAGAAGAGACAATGCTGATTACAAATACTCTCATCTCCCAAAAGCTCACCCCCAATCCTCACCCCAATTATTACTGAGAAAGAAAGATGGAATGAGATGTTGAAAGAAAGAGAGGGAGAATTTGTTATTAAATTTGTTTTGACAGAGTGGCAACAATTCATCTCAGGGATTCACAACCATTCCAGAGAGATGCTGAAAGCCACTAATACAAGCCTCCTTGAATAGATTTCTCTTTGCAACTTCTTCCACTGAGAGCATCCTTCATTGAACAACAGCAAATTAAGGGAACAATTTGCTCGCAATGAAAATTCTGTCCCATTTACTCATCCTCATGCTATTCCAAATGAATGACTTTCTTTCTAAGAGTAACAGTAATCAAGAAGTTTGGAAGAAAGCATTCAATGACCAGGGGCTATCAAGTTTCATAAAAGCACTAAAAAAATCTTATTTAAGAAAGTATTCTTATTTTTATGTTCTTATTTAAAGTCATCAGAAGCTCCAGGCCCATCTCCAGAATCAAATCACTGAGGGTGCTTTTTAAATTATTGAGGATGCTCTGTCTATCTATCTATCTATCTATCTATCTATCTATATATATATATATATATATATATATATATATATATATATATATATATATATATATATATCCCATGCTGGCAAAATAAGTCAGAATATTCACGGTCCAATTTATCGAATTTTGATTTTGGTCAGATTTTAGGTTTTTCACAAAATTGCGTCAATCGTCGCTTCTAGCGATCCCAATTCTCCAAATATTAATTAAACATTTATATTATTTTGTAAAAGTAAACTTTATTTGTTTGTTTTCTGAGAGGAGTGTTTTTTCTCTGCTCACGCCTGGATGACTGCTGCTCCGGATTCTCACCACAAGTAGGTCTTTTGTTGCAAAGCACAGCATTCCAGCTTTGTGAATATTTATATTGAATTCTCCATGACATTTTGTTTTGGAATCTTCTGAAAACTTTGATATTTCTCAGAATTAACTCCTCTGATTCTGTCGCCTTCAAACGCATCGTTTGCTCAGTTTTTCTGTCAGATTTCAACAAATCATTTATAATTTTGAAAGTGTTTTAATTGAAAAATGTGAAAAATTCCAACTAATTTTGTCAGCATGGATCACACACTCATACCCTCTTTCACCAAAAGGCTCTTATTTTTCTTAGTTCCTCATGATCTCACAGATTAGTTATCATTAAGTTCTCTACAGTGCACAGTGAATCTCTTATTTGCATTGCATCTAAATTTAATGAGATTATTTGTATGGAATGTAGCTAAAGAAAAGTAAGTACCGTTTTTAAGCGGTAAGTAGATTCTCTAAACGCATCAGAATAGCTATTAGGTTTAAGAAATCAACAGATATGTCTGTGATTGGACAAAATTCTCAAATTTGCAAAAAACATGTTAAAATAGAAACCAATCTCCAGCGCAAACCATAACACGCTGGATAGTTTGCCTTTATCACAGATTAAACTGAGGATGCTTTTGATTTCATTTGAGGGTGCACCCCTGTAAAACCCTACGATAAATCAGTTTTTCAGTGACTACTTCTAAAGAGTTGAACTCTGAACCAGCATTTTTAAAGAATTTTCTGGATTCATTCATGAAGACTGCCACTTTTTTAGTTTCTGAATGAATCCATGTTTTAGATTGAGTTGTTTAAAGGTCTCATGTTATACACCTTTTTGGAGTTTTATTTTAGGAGTTGATGTCCTTAACGATATATACAATATACAGTCGACGTAATACAGCCTCAAATTAGTAATATGATCTTATACCTGATGCCACTGTCAGACAGCTGTGGTTAAACACGTGTATGAGTTTGCACACTTATTATCAGCAAAGGTTTAATAAAGTATTGTCTTTTGTTGTTAAGGTTTTATTGCATCTCACGACTATGTTGTTTATGTGTCTGCGCATGTGTGTAAAAAAACAAACTGGTGATTTATATATAATCATGTGTTATTGTATATGCATTGTTGTGATTAGCTGTACTATTGACTAGTTGAAGCTGGAATAATAACGTAGCTGTAAAAATGGTTGCCTTTTGCAACTGAAATGTATATTTTTGTGCATTTTGTGCATTTTCATCATGACTAGATAGAAGGTGTGTTTGTCCTTACTATACATATGAGATCTGATTCACCTTATAGTAAAAATCTGGAATCCTTGAGGGTGCAAAAAATCTAAATATGGAGAAAATTGCCTTTAAATCTGTCCAAATTAAGTTCTTAGCAATGCATACTAATCAAAACTTAGGTGTATTTATGGTAGGAAATGTACAAAATGTCATCATGGAACACAGTCTTCACTTCACATACCCGAAATATATTTGCATAAAAGGAAAATCAACAAATATACCCATGCTACTAAAGAATGACTAAAGATTGTTACATGTTTTTGATCAAACCAACTGAGTCAATGATTCAGTGACTTATTTATAAAGATGGTCAATTGATCCTGAATTAATCTGTTTTTGATTCTAAAAGGTGAACTACTGATTTATGGTCTACTAACGGTGAACTAATGGTCATTCATGAATACAATCCCTTGTTTAGTTCCTAAACGAATCAGCATTGCTGATGAAAATGAAGAACATGGAACATGAACATGAACATAACTCTGCAAACAAATGCATTGCTGTTAAGAGTGAATAGTCACAGTGTTGTTAGGTTTAGTGATGTCAATCTTGGTGCTGTACAAGATTGTATGGTTTGAAACACACAAGTATGGCTTAAAATTCTTGCTGAACTGCTCTTTTAAAAATGTGTGCGTGCACGGGTGAACATGTGTCTATACTTATTCATTTATGACTTACGACCCAACCATCATACAATCTAACAATGACAGGAAGAATGATGTCATAGATAGATGAGTAAAGGGAGGGAATAAAAGACAGATGGCCAAAAGACAGAAGAAAGAGGGATGGCAAAGCACACATCACACGAGCGGCATGACAAAGCTCATGACATCCCGACCTCCCTCAACACATCAATGCCAAATGCTCACTTAACAGCATTCTTAACTGCAGTCAGAAGAGGACAAAAGCATTGTTAATTCAGTGACTGATTTCATGCAGATTACTTTCCTAATTATCGCTGCATTAGCAATGCTAAAACACACATAGACAGGTGTGAACCCCCACCCACCCCACAAGAGTCGCAATGTATAATTAACATTCAGGCAGCTGTTGACAGACACAGTGTTGAGGGGTGAAGGCAGTGTTTAAGACTCAAGACCTTTATCGGTTCATGTGGGCTGATGGGGCTGAAAAGACAATTATGTACAGGTTTTATTTTCATTAAATGGGATAAAATGTACTTTTTTTGCTATTATCGATTGATTGATTGATCGATTGATTTCCGGATCAGCTGCATAAGTGAATTTAATCTTAAACCTATAGACTATACAATATGTGAACTGCAACCCCAATACGGATGAAAGTCTAATTACTCTCCACATCAGCTATTTTCTGTCTCAGACATTTAAATCTATCTGAACATCTGAGGAGTGGTGGTTCTCTGATTGGTTTTCCCTGGAGAGCTGAACTTTGCAGTAAAAGCCTCGGTTCTGTCCTCCGCCCACCCGCAAACAGTAGCGAAAAAACATTCAGAACCCTTCAATTATGTTTAAGATACACCACTTGAAAATCACTCAGGGGAAAATGAAAGTCAGCCTACAAAATTACATTGAAATTATATAGCAGAACAACCACTCTAAAGTGCGCTTTAATAATTAACGGCAGCTTTGCTATGTTTACAACCTGTAAAAGTGCTTAATGTTCTTAGCTTAAATCAATTCCGTTTCGCAGGTATACCCAGTGGGTGAATCTCAAGAGAATAATGAGAATTACAAACAAAGCTAAAAGTACAATATATGGAAGATTAGTAATGAAAACTGGGGCGAAAATGTCACAGTGCTGAAATCTTAATGGTCCTAATAAGTTCATAATTAGTACATACATGGAACACAGATTTTTTTTTAATTCATTAAGTACCATCCTGCTGTTGGCTTGCGGGCCAGTTGAATTCTGGTGGATTCAAAATGGATTCAAACCGCATTAATCTCACAACCTTAAATAGATCTGCTATTATTGTCTGTTATTGGTCATGTTGCTGCGGTCGAGTTGGACAAATGAAAGTCCTTTGCTTCCTGGACTATCTCAGATTAATAGTAGATCTCTATGCCTGCTGGGGAACGAGTGTGTGGTGCCATAAGTGTTACTGTATCATGTATTTTGGCACAGCTCAGGTTCTTTATTGACCACTCAACATTCAGACCTAGAACTATCTGCTTCTTTGTATGAATGACTTCATATCACCGAGCCAAGTATTGATTTGGGAAAGATGAAATTGTCAATTTTTTTACTCTTCAAATAAGATTGCAGGAGGAGCGCTGACCAAATAAGACATGTATTCGGTATGCAGTAATATATGTCAGAATTCCCTTCATAATCTCAGTGTATCTTCCATCATAATGGAGTGTATGTCAGACATTAGCTTCAAACTGGCTTTGTGTTCCAGACTAAAAACCCACGACACGCCGACTATATTACCTGCTGCCATCTGTCTGCTCATCAGGTCTTTTTAATTCACTCATTTTTTCTGTTATTATTGGCTCCTGTGTTGCCATGAGTGGTCGGTTTATGCTCTGGCAGGGGCTGGTAACTGCTAGTATAGGTATTAAATCAAAACTTTAAATCAGATTTAGATTGGTGACATAGAGGATAGTGGGACGCACCCCAACCTGCTAGTCGTAAGCATTGAACTTATTTCGTCCAGCACCTGTAACTGTTGCCATTGAATTTCCAAACAAATCATGCTAGCAAAAAGTTGTTTAAACGTTAAATAAGAGAAATAAAGAGGGCAATAAAGCATAGTGAAAGCAACAGCATCCTAGTGAAATAGAACAGATATGCACCGACACAACTCGCTATTCGCTTCCTTCATGCAATTCTACCTTACCAATTTTTATCTCTCAACAGGAGGTGGCTTATTTGTTATCATATATCTCTCCAGCTCCACTGGTAGAAATTTATACATGTATCATTTCCCTGAATGCACCAGGAGGCTTATGGACAACAGCCCAGGTACGTGAGGGTACAAGGATCATTCTTATTGCCGTCATTAAATTACCAGAACAGATGCTTCAACTCTTCCTCTCAACATAATTTACTGGTCTTATACTGGTGCATATAAGCTACTATGGTAATATATATTCGCATACGCAGGGCACGTACTGCCCACAACATCCCTATAGCCATCCAGGACAGGTGGATGTGGGTAGCACGCATCCTGTGGTGTGTTAGAAACATTGCTAAAAAAAAATGAAAGGACTGGAGGTGGAAAGACCCCTGTGCACGTACACAGTCACATTCACACATGGTTGTGAATGCTCTCCATGCATTAAATGCAGATCCTTCAGGAGGAGTTATGGAGACCTTGAGGAGTTGTTTGGGCATGAACTAGATTAAGTGCACATAGCATCCTGCTGTAAAGCACCTCACGCTGGGGTGACACCACATTTTACAGCAAGGGTCGACCTTCTGATCAGCAATCAGGAGTATGTGTGTGTGTGTGTGTGTTTTCAGAAGCGCCGGTTGTTTTCAGAAAACGCAGATCTCATTTATTATAGCAGTGAGATTTTGTGTGTTGTGTGGTTGGTTCTTAATGCTTCTTAAACTCCTACTGAACAGTGACTGAAATATTAAATGAAAATAATTGAATAAGCTGTCATTTTACAACAATTGCAAATGGCAATATGCAAGGAACAAGATTATGAGCAACAAATTAAATGATTTATAAGTCATGACAGATTTCCATTAACTGGCTGTCAGTTTCTGAGCATTCTATGTACCACAGTGTTTTTAAATTACAGGTTCTGCCAGTCATGTACCTGTATATCACAGTTTCCATTATTGGCCATTTGTTGCAAAGACTGTTCATTTGTGAGCTCACCCAATCATCATATAGAGAAGACGGGCTCCAAAAAAAAAAATACAGTCATTATAATGATGTACAGTAAACGTTTGTTGTTGTTGTTGCTATATAGATTCCCAGTGACACACAGCTTCAAAAGAATTATATTAATTGAACTGTATAATAAACAGTGTATGAAATTTTGATTTTAGTAAAATAGATAAACAGTAAAAACATTAATATTGTAAAACATTATTAGAACAATATTATATAACATTTTTTAATGGAATTTTAGGAAAACAATTCATTAACTTTCTGTTAACACTGAAATTAAAAACACTACATGCCAAAAGCACAAGAATATAAATCAATGAAAAACACAATTTTAAACCAATGAGATTTTACTGTAGACAGGGCTACTCGTAGCATGATGACACAGAAATGAAATCCAGGTTGCTGACAAAATTACTTCTCTAATTATTGACTTGTCAGACTTTACACTCTTCAGGAAGTCAACCTACAAATGGATTATGCATGTAATTGTCTTCTGGATAGGAAAAAGTAGGTTAACATGCAAAAAGTGACACACATCATCTTTAAGAATACTGCTGTCCCCCCAAGCATCTGTCTTTAGCATTGCGTTTAGCTTACACTGAAATGTGTTCTGTTATCGTTCCCTCTCCCTCCATTTCTCTCAGTCTTATCTGGTTTCTCTCTCTCTCTCTCTCTCTCTCTCTCTCTCTCTCTCTCTCTCTCTATCCTCTCCAGGCATGTGTCTGTTTTGTCCTACTCCACCTTTCACTCTCTGTCTTTCTCATACACACTTTCTCTCTCTCTCTAAGACAGCTTTTTGTAGGTTTAAACAGGACATAAGCGATAAGGACGCTGCTCTGACAGAGACTGATGTTCGACATACTACACTCTGATTGGACACTAGAAACACGGGCCAGGACAGAAGATTCACACACACACACACACACACACACACACACACACACACATGGCTTGACGACTAGTTGTTGGGATGGAAGGTATTCTCATGAGAGGGACAGACTCGTATGTTGCTGATAATGAGCTGTCTTAGTGAAGACCTTATGCATAAATGTCTTAAAGGGCCTTATGTATGAATGTCTATGGACATTTGTTAAAAAAATGCAAGGCATATTTACTGACATATCACTTGAGACTTTCTGAAAAATTAGAGTTAAACTTTATTTTGAGTGCACAATGCACGTTTTTTAATTTTAAGCCTAAAGTGTGTTTTAATGTCTGTTAATGAGGTTTGTGTAGTCTTGTATGGAATAATATCTGTTTTTAAATACAAGATATTTAAAGTGTAAAGAATCTAAAGAATACACTCAGTAGTTTCACTTTACCACAATCAAATATACTTCATTACATCTTTGGACCATTAAGCACAAAATTAGATGTTCCAATTATAGCAGACTATACCAGGTTAGTAAACCAAATGTACAATTGCAGGGTATTTTTATTAAGCACATAATTAGCTAAATGCATTTGTAGTATCCTTAGCATGAAGCAAATTTTGGTAAATGTATTTTTCACTAGGGTGTATATTATGGTCAGTCTATAGTATGTATAATTTGTTTTATTTAAAAAAAGTCTTGTGATCCATGGTTTGTCCACATTTAGAATACTGACAAACTTGTCATCTCAAAAAAAAATCTGACATCAACAAACAGTGATGCAGCTCATGAAGGGAAAATGTCACATAAATTATATTTTTGCAGTGAAACTGACTGCACTATTAGTCACATCAGGCTGTTTGTCTGATACTGTCACTGAAACACAAAAAAAAACAAACACAAAAAAGTCTTGCATTTACAAAATTTACAGACAGCATGAATGCAATTTTGTCTTAACAAAATATTAATGTACTCTAAGATGTGTCTTAAACACCTGTCTTGAAAGTACCGCATACTTCAAATCTAAATCAAAATTATACTACACTTTTTTTTCTGAACCTTGTTTTGTCCAAAACAGATCATGTGCCTTTTTATTATTCTTAATTTGGTTGAGTGTCTTTGGGTCTGTGCTGGTCTTGGATATTTTAGGCAGATACGCATCATGCATCTTTACTCTTGCGTGTTTGCTGCAGCTGTTGTGTTTCCCAAACCCACCTTGATCGAAAAAAATGTGTTGATTAGCAGGCTTCTCATTACTCAAACCAGCAGAGGAGAGTAAGATTTGGGTTCATGTATTACGGCTGTGCTGCATAATATGTATTCATTAATAATTAATCAAGATGTTTTGATTTCTAAAAAAAAATCATTATTTAACAGAAGTTGGTGTGGAGTGTTAGCTTCAGTTTTAGACTCAGTGTGGTCTTTTCTAATTATATACACATGTAAAAATACACAAACATATTCTCTCTTGCGCTCTGCCTCGAAGGGGTGTATTTTTCTCAATGTCTTTCGTTTCCTTCCCTCAGTGCAGCGTCACACATCACTCACTCATGCAAGCCTCACCTTTTGCAAAGTCACACTTCCTGTCCACCTTGGGTGCCACATGATTAATGGCCCCCGTGGAACTGGAGTGGCACGAAACACTGTGACATTTGCTCTTCTGGCGTCCTCTGAGCCAAAGGTGGCTGGCAGGTCATGGTGACAATGCCTACCCGTGCTAGGGCATCTGTGTCGCCGCATGCGGGTGTATGTGTGTGTTCATCTGGAATGGATAATCACCCCCCTTGACGCTTCAGCATCTGCCAAGTGAGAGGACAGATCTGCATGTGCATTTATGAGCAAGGCGTCTCGTAAACTCGTTGCTGTGTGCATCCGTTGCTTTTGTTATTATCACATCTGGGAGCTCTTCAACACTCGCGCAGCGGTGAGAAAATCCTGATTGTCCTCTTCAGGCAGTCCGATTCGTTCTGTGCCTGAGGGTCTTGTCGTTGTAATTACTGCCGTTTAACACAAAAGCCACAAAAATACTCTCTATAACAACAAATCAATGACCTGCAGCAGGAAAAAAAGACATTAATATCACCATGACAACTGAATGCGTGAATCGCGCGCTCCTAGCAACAGTTGGAAATGATAACGCAGTACTGTTACTCTTTTTGTAGCACAAATGACCAATACATAGATTCTAACAAAGGCAGGTCTTAATTAGATCCAGCACTGTTGCAAAACAGGTATTTCTTAGGAATTCACTCAAAAATATTTGCACTGATTGCAGTCGTACGTGATGTACTGTATGTTTGGTTGGGATTGAAAGCAGAAGGAACTTTGGCTGAGAGTGACTCGATTTTTAAAGATGGTCTGTTATTCGCATTAACTGTATCAGTGCCCAAAGCGATTTAGCTGACGGTTTTTACCTTTTTTTTTTTTTTTTTTTTTTACATGTAAAATGTGTCTTTGTGTCTTTTGATATATTGTAGCTGAGATGTATTAAATGCACCGAGCGTTTTTATTTAAACAATCGAATCCAATAAATGGACCCGTCCGCTTCATATCTTTTGTTTGCCGTCAAACTGCACCTGCTCTTGGTTACATTTGAGCTGCCAGAAAACTCAGACGCACATGGAGGAAATAAATGCATATGACTTCATTAGATAAGCATTCTCTGAGCGGGGCTCCGTGTAAATGAGATTGTCAGTGTATTGTTAGCGCCGAGCAATCAGAGGAGACTCTCGAAGTGCTTTCCCAGCATGCCCTGGGAAATTCGATAGCATTAGCGCCATATGTTCCTATTGGATGTCCCTCTGTTGTAATAACATTTAATCTTCATCCTTCTCTCCCTTCCTCCTTTCCTCTGTCTCTCGCTTCCTCACTATTTCCCATTTGTCTTAAAGACTGGATTTTAATGTCATCAGGGCCGGCCCACAATGAGAAAAATGTTTTAATGGTCTCGATGGGTAATGTGGAGGATTTCACCATGAAGAAAGTGAAAATAAACCCGAGATAGGCTGAAAGTCACCACATAAAAGTAATCAGACATCAGAGTGCTGTCTGACCCGCCTCTGCCTTGCCTGTATTTATTATGCTGTACATATTCTTAAAGGAGCCCTATTATGCCCCTTTTTACAAAATGGAATATAAGTCTCAGGTCCCCAGAATATGTCTGTGAAGTTTGAGCCAAAAATACCCCACAGATAATTTTTAAATAGTTGTAAATAATTTTAGATTGTTTTAAAAAGGCTTATTTTGATTGGAAGCGGAAACAGGCTGTTTTTGTGCTTGTCTCTTTAGATGCAAATAAGCTGCTGCTCCCTGCCCCCTTTTCTGGAATAGGACTGTGTCTTTTAGCTAGTCTGCTAAAAACATCTCTTTGGTTTTTATTACGAAATCATGAAATATGTAAAAAAAAAAAAAAAAAAACGGCATGTGTAACTCTACGAATGAAGATACATTTTATCTTGTTATTTGTATGTTGTTGTTTTTTTCTACATTTTTGATATGTCTCAATATAAGACACAGTCCAATTTTTATTTGTGAACTAATACGCAGTAAATAAATCAATAAATGCACTGCTCTCTTGTCTCTGGGACTTTAAATAGTGCTCTGTGCTCGTCAGTGCAGCCAAAGCCAGAACAGTTAGCATGCTTTGCTCAAAATTGTGCAATGGCATTTGAACTGGTATACTGTTGTCGCTTGCAAAAACACAATTTTGTGGAAACTTGGCAATTAAGGGGCGGTGCTATTATAATAATATCCCCTTTCTATGTCACAAGGGCCAGCGAAATCTGAGCTTTTTTATATTGTCTGGGTTGGTAGATGTACGACTGTAGCACTTACAGGAAAAAAAAAAATAAATAAAAGATTTTCTGAATTCATGATTTCTTAAAAATCATGTTCAGATTTTTTTGTTTGTAACCTACTCACTGTTGTCAGACTCCTAATGGATCAGAAACATGTGACCATGCACATCTGCACACGCGGATATGTGCTAACTTTCACACTTCAAATGCAAATGGTTCCTGGTACTGATTTCTCTCTGTATTGTTTAGTCTTCATAACTACCCCCTTTTCCAGTCGTCCGTTGTCATGGCAACTAATTATTATTTCTAGCACTTTGTTGAACTTGGCAGCAACTTGCTGCGGATAGACTTAAAATGCTGAAGCCTGAGATCTGAGTGAGAAATTGTTTCAGCAGTAGTGATTATTCATTACGTTTCGGGCTGGTGAAATGTGTGCGTGTGAGAGAGAGGGGTGTGTTTGAATTTATTTGATTTGTGTTCAGTATGCCCTTTAGTCTCTGTGTGTGTGTTGGGCTCATTTGGCTGTAATAGTGATACACGAGCTCCACTCGCAGTCTTTCGTACTTCTGCCCTCTTTATACCACTCTCTCTCTTTTTTTTCGCTTTCCTCCACTCGTTATTTTGCTCAGAGACCTATGAACACATAAACATGTCCTCCGCATTTGCAGTATATATATACTGCATAAACATTTAGTCACGAAACAAAAACTACTAAATTAACAAGAATAATATTCCACATGTTGCTCCCACAGACTTACAATATGAAGTTTGGCATTATATTTTATAATAAATACATAAACTGCATTAAACTGTTATTATTATGGATGTTTAGTCAACTGTGAGCACTGTGGACTTTTAGAAAATAAACTTTATTTAGTCAGTCAGCTAACAAGTGTATTATTTACGTGAATCACATCGGTCACATTAGTATTCTATGACATAAAGTAGTTATGCTATGGATAATTTTATAGCATTTTATGTATCATGAACAAAAGTAAAAATTAAATTAGTCTTTAATATGTATTGATTCAAAGGAACAGATTAATTGTAAATGTTTTTTCTCACAAATCATATTTCAATGTTGTACTCATTTATAGCAAGTAATGTTTTTTTCTTTATACAGGGTATTATTTTGTTTATGACGGAAGTAACAGTTATAACTGCAATTATGTGTTGTTTTCATACAATAAATATTGAAAAACTATTCAATATTAGCAATAGTAATTTATAAGATCTACAATTAAAATGATTCGTAATTTGTGCAATGGTTTTCAAATGTCATGACTGAAAGATGTCGGCAAATAGCAAAACAAAGAAACGAAAATCTGTACATTAAGGCAAAAAAGTTTCCAAAGTACTTTAACAATTGTATTTTTTATAAATAATTTAATAAATGTATCACATCTTAATGTTTGCTCATGCATGTATCTGCATAAGGCAATGCACTGTTTGCTTTCTGATTAAAACATTCCCTCCGCTGACAGCACAGCTCTATTCTGAGCTGTGTGCAAACACACTAGAGACTCACGTCTGGTCTTTGTGGTCTGTATATGTCTGTATATGTTGACAGAATGGCCGAGTAGAGTCTCATAAATCTGGGGTCATGCTTTCAGGCCTTTGAGAAAGAAAACAATGGATAAAGGGATAAATCTACCAGCATCACCTCTTTGATACGCTGGCAGATCGTTGCTTATTTAGTTAACTGTCACTGCCATACTAAGCTGAGTAATATATCTTTTCTTGAGCAGTGTGTTTGTGTATGTGCGAGGCCAAATGACCCCACGACTTGAAATTGCCTAAATATTGATAAGGCAACGCACTAAAACAATCTGAGTATGTTTTTTGAGCTGTTTTAAAAGATAGGACTTACTGTATGTTGTTTCTTCTACCGTGCAGTAGAGATGACAATAAACGGCTGTGACTTGACTTGAATCTGTCAGCTACTGTTATTTGAGCTTGACAACTGAAGTAAATAATGTCAATGATATTGCCTGTAGTCCACCGAAGACAAACTTTGAAGACCAAAGGCTGTCTTCAGTCTATCATCACTGTGATCATCTTTGCAATGTCCCTGAAGCTACTCTCAGTCACGCAAGTACAGCTCATATCTGCTTGAATAGAGAATGACTAAGATCTCCGAACTGATTTTTAGCTTGCATGTGAGTTTATGGATTTATGTTTTAAAGAATCATAGTTACGGAGAATAAAGTTTTGACAAGGCAGCAGGGTGAACAGTGATTAAATGTACTGAATATATACGGCATAATGCACTCTAAAAATCAAACTCTTTAAGATTCTTACTGGAGGAAACGAATCATATAATTTATAATACCAAAAATAGATCAATAAACTTTGGTGTAGTCATAGTTTACTTGCGTTAATTAATAATTCATAGGTTTACACTACGTACAAACTGTTATGGTATTTTCAACTTTGGATGACATATCTTATATGAATATTGTGAAATACTAAGGTATGATAAAATACTATAGCAGGAACATGTGACCATTGCAGTACTTTTCTAAGGGAATTTTGTTTCTGTGGAGCTATTTTGCTGTCTGCAATAGAAAATTTGGACCGTTCAGCTTCGGAGGAAAGCAGGCTTTTTGGGGTGGAGAACAAATGTGAGAGGAACTATCTAAAGGAGTGAGTAAGTGCCTGTTTATATACTCTCGTCGTTAAAACTGGCCAAACTGTTTGAACACGCTCCTCCCAAACTTTTCTTTAGCTATAATTAGTTAATCAGTTTTCTCAGGATGGGAGTGAACACACATTCACATGCTTTTTGCTTCTTTCATCACTTGGAATATGTTCCTATACAGTTGATACATTGATGCCTTTTTTTTTTCTTTTGAAAGATTATAAATAAATTTGTGATGTGGAGACTGGGTGTGTGTTTTAATCAGTAAGTGGTAGCTAAAATAGTTTGATATTAAAGGCTGAAGAAACTGTGAATATTCTGCCATTATTTAATTACCATCATTACCATCAAAATGAGAGTAAAAAAAACGAAAACTTTTTGATTAATTTTTATTGCATTACTTGTTTATTTTTACACTTTACAGTAAGGTTCGTTAGTTAACATTAGTAAACTACATTACCAAACATGAACTGTACAGCATTTATTACTCTTGGTTATCAAATAAAATCACAATTAGTGTTTGTTAACATTAGTTAATGCACTCTGAACTAACATGAACTAACAAAGAAAGACTGTATTTTTAGTAACTAACATAACCAAAGATTAATAAATATTATAACAAATGTATTGTTCATTGTTTGTTAATGTCAGTTAAGACATTAACGAACATTAACAAATGACACCTTATTTGTAAAGTGTTACCGTGTATATATATATTTTAAAAAAATTCTCACTTGCTTTACGGGAATATTTAAACAATATCTTATTACAGTTGATTTCCATATAAATTTACATTTTCTTGACTGAAAATCAAGGCATACAGGCCCAAACACACACACACACACACACACGCACACGTTGTCTTGTCCCTCAGTAGAAAAAAAAAAAATGTCATCATTATGAGGTTAGCGTTTTCCCTTGCGGAGTGAAAAGATGACAAGTAGCAGTCCATTACGGTGTGTGTGAGTGTGAATATGTGACATTTACTGCAATTGCCTTTAAAAGCAGAAAAAAAAAATTTCCAGCCTCTCCATTTGAAACTAAGCAGAGTGAGAAAAATCTCACATGTGCTCCTCTTCTTCGTAATGCTGCAAATCTTGCTCATTTCTGATGAAATCCATTGAAACCGCATTCAAAGTTAGTGCCAGCCGTAGGAGGTCTGCTAGCATTAGTCGAGCCAAGATGAGACTCCTCCTGAGACTGGCACGACCCGCCGACCTGGACGCGCTGACCATTAACACACGCACATTAACACAAGTCATTATACCATATATATCCACACATTGGTAATGATTGAGACTAATGTTAGTAATTAACGTCAGCAAATGACTGTCCTCCATTAGGGATAACAATGTTCGATTCCACATTAGACCACTAGTGTTTACTCTCTGAAGCAAACGCGTGCATTTATACTGCACACACACAAACACACCTATATGAACGGATGTGTCACAGTTGCAGAATGTGGCATATATGCTGGTCATTAGGAAGAAGGGTGGGCCGCAGTGGGATTTTACCGCTAATAAACTCTCATTTCAGCTGGGTGAGCGTCGGCGTGAGTGAAAAACACACACACAACACTCGTGCTATGTCAGCAAGAGCAAAGGGTTGGGGGGGGGAATGTTGGAGAGGAGAGGAGAAACTCATTTGCTTGTTAAATTTGTGTGCACTGTTGTAATTTGGAAGCCGGAGAGGAAGAGAAACAAACAGAAGCCCGCTGGCTTTGTCTGGAGATCCAGAGATGTAGTCTGCAGGTCTGGCCTGAAGCCTGTGAGCAGCTCCATTTAAATCTGGCCGCTTTGCAGTGTGACTGAATCCAGACCAGCCTTGAGCTTTAGTCCAAGAGATCCATCCAAGCGTAGAGAGACAGCTCCCATTATACTGACCACTGACATGACCGCGTCCCCTCTTAAGCCATCCATCTCCTCTCTGAATTTGTTCTCTTCCATTCGGTATCATTTGCCGTTGCAGCATGCGTCAGCTCTCCTCGTGTTCACATTTGCGTGTGTGTGTTTATGCGTGTGAGAGAGCGAGAGGAAAATGGTGCCCCTCCCTGTGTTAAAAGCCCTCTTGAGTCTGGGCAGGTGTATGGAAAGGGTTTGAAGTTTGCAGAAAAGTGCTGGTTGGTTACCATGGTCACTTACTCGCCATTAAGCATCTCTCTGTAATTACTGTGTCCAATCGATGTGCACGATGATGCATTTTGTGGTCTCGATAATGTCTTGAGGTTTTAGTGCATGCGTGAGAGAGAGTGCTTTGGTGGTTTGTGTGAGTTTCTCTCTGTGTTTTGTTCAAATTAATTTGTTCAAACGTCTTTTTTGTTGCTTTTTCACATTTAAAATGATTTTAAAAATTGTTTTTCAAAAGAGTGACAATTTACAGTCATCTGACAAAAGTTAAAGACACATGTTCTGTAAGTGGACATTGAAAAAACTTTTATTAAAATGTATGTATCCTGCTCATTTTATTATCATTTAATATTCTTGTATTATTATTATTAGTAGTAGTAGTAGTAGTATTTACATACACTAAATTCAGATACTGCAAATGCTTAAAATGAAAACACTTTACAATCATATTTCTTTTGTTAATATTGGTTAACATAACATGATGCATTTATCATGTATTTATTAGTATGTATTAGTCTTAATATTAATTGCAATGTTTGTTAAAACAGTATGATCAAAAGTTATCATATTATTAAGATTTCAAAATATGGTAACACTAGCTGAACATAGACAAGACTAATGACACTCATGTCTCATGAGAATTAGTAAACCTTAAAAAAAATATTTAAGAAGTAAATATGCAGGTGTAATGAAAAATAGTAAATGTAATGATATCTATCTATTGAAGAACATTGAAAGTTTCTGTCTATTCCAACAAAAGCTTTTTTTTATTTGTATAATTTTCTTATTTATATTTATATTTATTTTTTTGCAAAGCTGTAAAAGCTGTGACTGGGGTAAAATGTGTACTAAAGTGTACCTTTAAGATACTACACTTTAGAGGTAAATATAGCACAAATGTGTTTCTTTTAAAAGGGTACTGACTTATTCTGTACTTTTTTTCTGAAAGTGAAGTAACGTATGATTCACATCTGAAAGCATGTCTTTATAATACAGTAGATATTTTGCTAATTATCATTTAGGCCTCTTAAAAGCATGACATTAACTTTTTCATTTTAGTTAAGCTCTGTGGTGTCTCTTTGGGTCTTACATTTCTTAACAGTCTTTGGCCTTGACTGCGAAGTAGAATGCGTTTATTGCGTTCGTGTTGCTTTGCAAAACACTTCTGCCGCTATTGAGGTGGGATACGGGGGGGACAGGTTTGGTAGTATGGGTGGGTTAAGGAGTAGGGGATGGCTCGACGGTGTAATACAATCACAGAAATGAATTACAGGTGTATAAAAATATAAGTACAATGTAAAAACATGTATATACACAATAAGTGCATTGTACCAAAAGATTAATTTAAATGCAATTACACAGTAGTTAAACCACCTTATATATGGTGGGATCCAATTTTGTTTAATGATGCTAGTGACAGAAAACAACTTTGAATAACTTGTAATATAATTAGTTTTCTAATTGCATGCTTAGGCTATTGTTGTTTTTGTCATCATCTTGATGAGTGACAATAATCCTTCTTTTAGCTTATGTAGTTATATATTTCCCCTGACATTCATTCACACAGTATATCACACTGAGAGTGACTGGCCGCAGGCAGAGATTCAGTGCACATACTGCACACACAGAGTTTTCTTGAAATGACAGTATTTTATTTTTTCTTTGAACAGACAAAAGCCTCTTTTATGCCTCAGTAAGAAAAAAAAAATCAATTACACAACCTCTGGCTTACCATTGCGTTCCTTCTAGAACAGATCAAGCGATCTTAAAAGCCTTCTTCCTTGGTTCAGGGTCCAGCACGAAGAGGTAAAAATCTCTAATCTCTTCCACCGTTTTCTTTCATGGTGCTTTGCCAATCGCAATGTACATGAGCACTTCTTTTTTTTCTGGATTAGGCCTGCTATTTTTCCGGTTGGGTTGTAATAGTGCGGGTATTATATTCCAGCCTGTTTCTTTTAATCAGGGAGGTAAAGGAACAATCACTTACTCCAGCAGGATAGCCGCTCGAGAATCTGGACCAAAGCGAGATGCTTATTTGTTCAGAGTCTCAGGACCACGTTGGTTTATTTTAGCAGGCTGGGAGAACGTCTAAAGTCAGCGCATAGGAAACGCGGCCCGTGCACAGATCCATGTGGAAAACAAGCGTATATGTGTGTGTGTGTGTGTGTGTGTGTGTCAGAGAAGGGGATTTTTAGAACTACGCCGAAAATACTTAAAATGGGGCTTGGAGGGGAAAAAAAAGGAGGGGCGGTAAGAGAAAATGGAAGGTGCAAGCGACTGTTTTGAAACACTATATTGACGATGAATGAGCAGGGACATTACAGGAGAGAATTTGAATGGAGAAATAACACAAAACGAAAAAGAACGAGAGTGAGAGAGGGAGAGGATGTGTTTAAATGGACTGGCGACAGACGTATTTCCACCGACAGAGGGAAATGGTATCTCTCTCCTGCTAAATAGACATGATGAATGAGGGAGAAGCTGCTTCTGACAGACATTATGCTATAAACGTTACAGGGATACGAGTGAGGGGCGCATATGTATTTCATAAAGATGATTTCCATAATAAATGGGAGAAAAAGAATAGGCCATGTGAGATAAACGACTGATGTAAGGAACTACAGCATGCAAAGGGTTATTCTCCGTTTCAAACAATGTTTCATTTATCTGCATTTCTTTTCTTTCGTCAATATATGTCATTCTTATCGTCACAGGAAGTTCTAGCTGGTCCTTTGTTAAAAAATAAATAATAAATATCTAAAAAATATCTTTCATTTATGTCACAGCCATGACTCATCATGCAATTTCCCTGTAGACCAAGATTGTACATATCCATATACGAAACCATATATGAAAAAATACTAGCATATTAGCATGACCTCAAGGTAATGCATGGACTATCTGCAATACAAAATTTTGATTTGCATTTTGCTGTTTGAGCACGTAAGCTAACAAACATGGACTGGATTTCTACATTCTAATTGTGTATGTAACATAAAAGTAAAAAATGTTTGTTGGTGATTAGAAAAATACAAGCATATTAGCATGACCTCTAGATAATGCTTTGACGAAAATAATTAAACTTAGATTTGCATTTTGCTATTTAAACATGATAGATAAACAGAATTTAGATTTTACTTCCAGATATGTGTATATATGATAAAAAGTGAATTTTGTTGGTGTTTAGGAAAATATAAACATGTTAGCATGACCTTGAGCTAACATACATGCAATAACTACAAAACTTTTTTTTTCATATATAGTTTGTGTTTTAAATGTGTAAACTAACATGCCAAACATTTTAAATGTGTATATATGGTAAAAGTGAATTTTATTGGTGGTTAGGAAAATATTAGCATATTATCATGGCCTTAACTACAGCCTTAGACTAACTACAACAATTTATATATATATATATATATATATATATATATATATATATATATATATATATATATATATATATATATATATAAGCTAAATTTAATTGAAAGAACCTAGCATATTCCTCAAGCCAACATATATAGTCTACACAAAAATAAATTATGATTTTCAATATTATTTCTCAAACTATATATGTATCTCCAGCTCTCTATCTCTCTCTTCCTCTCTCTCTCTCTCACTCACACACACACACACACACACACACACACACACACACACACAAAGGTCACCCCTGCAGGAACGTGTAGCAAAAAAACAGCAGAACACATAAAGCTCCACATTAAAATCAACAAGACAGACAGAATGATGCATTTATTCATCAGCTTCTTTCCGTTGTACCCCTCTGACAATTAAAACCTCCAATTATCATTGCTGGACACCCACTGATCGATATCAGCTGCCTGTTAGCTTGCCTGTAGCATTTTTCCTCTGTTTTACTTTCTCTCTCTCTCTCTCTCTCTCTCTCTCTCTCCGTATTTTTGTTTTCCATTAGAAAGGAAATGTAGGAATTTATTGCACCCTGATCAGGTTTCTCTCCTACAAACTTTAAAACCCAATTATTTTCCTCTCGTCCCCAGTGTGTGTATTGGTTTGTTCTGTGTTTATATGTATGAGATGCATTTCATGTGTTTTTTTAATATGCACTGGGTGCTCCGCAGATTGTCAGTCTCAAGTGTATATTGTGTTAAAGAACACGCTTTGAGTTTATACGCTTTTATTTGTGTGTGTGTGTATACACCCCGCTTCAGAGGAAACTTACAGTGGCACAGAGATGATGGAGCATTCCTGCCTTTTCAATGTCTCTCAACTCACCCATTAGAAGCCATTTGGGGCTTATGGGATACATAAATACACGGGTCAATGGCAGCAGCTTTAACTCCAAACACCAAACTAACAAAAAAAAAAAAAAACTATCAAACTATTATGTCTATTATGTATTGCGGTTTGCTCTAATATCACTAATGGGCAACGGAGCATAGAGGAGCACATGCCACATTAAAAACCTTTAGCACCCATTGCTAATTGCTCTGCATTTAATGTAATTGTTAATGCATCGAATTTAAGCCAATTTATCCCACGCTGTTTTATACGGCCATTGAAATAGCAGTGATTATATTGATGAGTCAGAGTTGTGGAGTACAGTGTTTTTCGGGGCGTATGTAATTGTGCATATGTGTGATGCCTGACAGGAAGTGGGCAGTAAATGAAAGGGACACTGGGATTTGAGAAGAGAAATAGAGGAATAATTAGACATCAGCAGGCCACACACAGAATGTGCGTCTGCAGATCTCCCAGGAAGCTCAGCCGATCAGGGCTGAGTTTGAATGCCTGTCGATAAATGCACCTCCACTGCCCCTTATTTGTTCATTTATTAATAATGTTGGCTAATTTGACTATGCTTTCACCTACTATGTAGTACTTTTAGCTCAATTTAATACATTTTTTATTTTAGGTTTTGTCTGGGCCTACACTACTAAAAGTGTGGAAAAATACTGGACCTTAGGAGTGCTCTTCTGTGCCTTTGAGCTTACAGACTCGGTAACAAGATAAAGTTTCCATTTTTGCATTTTTTTTCTAACAGTGTGGGCATCAGTCTCAGTACCACAATCTTCTTTTATTGCAAGTTTCCATTTCTGTATCTAGGAGGTCAAAGGTTTGGGACCTTAGACTAGCATACATTCCCTGTATAATTCAGAATCGTGCTCAAAGCACAGAGAAAATGTTTTCGATTTTTTAACTGGAGGACGTTTTCAAATGCTGATGTTATTGAAGTCTAAACTGTATTTTGCTAAATGTATTTTGCTCTGTTTCAAAACTAAACTGTGAACTGTGCTTCTAAAGGAGTGTTTCGAAATGAATAAATATCATGTCTCTTACACTCACAAAAACAGTAATTATGAAATACTATTACAATTTAAAATACAAATTATTCCTATATATATATATATATAAAGCTATATATATATATATATATATATATATATATATATATATATATATATGTGTGTATATATGTATATATATATATATATATATATATATATATATATATATATATATATATATATATATAGTTGAATGTGATATCTATTTTGTTTATTTTGGTATCTAGTTGTTTGTTTGCTTGTTTGTCTTTATGAATATAAAATTCAAAGAAAGGTTTGAACATCATTTTGAATCAATCTGATGCATCCTTAAAAGCATTAAGAAAAATAAAAGCATATAAAAACAAAAGTATATAAAAACCAGTTTAATATCCCATGAGCTTTTTTTATGCAGAGCGTTCCAAATCAGTCACTCACGAGGTTTCTGTTCAGAAGCTGTCTAGGTAGGCAGCAAAGGAGCTTACTAGGTTTTGGATGAGATATACTGCCAACGAGACAGGAGTAAAGCTGAAAAGGCATTTTGTGATATATAAACTGTGTTTGCATTGGTATAAAAAAATCACAATTGTAAATTTGAATCTGTTTTGTATGACTGTAACAAATTACGTCTGGAAACGTTATGAAAGAACAGGTGGGTAAGTTTCAAAGGGGGTAACAAGACAAACTTCTTTAACCTTTTTTTTTCCCCCTTTCCCGTTCACCCCATTCATTCATCCGTCTCTCCAGCTGTGTCCTATTCATCCTTCTTTTCTATTTTTTCAGTCTTATGACAGCTCTGCCTCTCTTCAGTCCGCTGCTGCATCTCCAGCGATCATCTGCTGAGATCCCTGAGTCATTTACTCTCTCTCTCTCCTCTCCTCCCTCGCTTTCATTAAACCTCAAATGGGATGTCATGCTTCACCTTCATCCCTCTCTTGTCCCGTGTGAAAGGCTAGACCTTTCCGAGGCGATGGAGGGATGAGAAAAAGACCTGAGCACAGCACGAGAGAGGAGGGATGACCTCTCTGTTTACATTTGCCTGGTGCCACAGCCCCGCTGAGGCATTGATGTGGTATTACGGTCCCGGAGCGAAGCCGAGATAGAGAGAGCGCTGGAAGAAGATGAACAAGAGAGAAAAGTCAAGCGCTTCTCAGAGCGAATCTGCAGGAGTTATTAGCCTTTTAGATCACATTTCGGAGCTGCCGAATGACGTCTTTGAATCCGAGCGTCTTAGATCCATGTATTCCCATGCTAAGACAGCGCTTGACCTGGTCAGCTTTACCGGTGCTACCACACAGAGGTGAAGCGTAGGAGTGGAATCCACCCGTGTATGTCTGTGCACAGTATATCACAACCCAAAGCCAAACTCACTAATCTACTCTTATTAAAGGCCTCTTACTGTGCAGTTCTCTATCTCAACAGGATGCCGGCCAAGGTGTTTAACGTCTCCGCCAGACAACACCCTCTTTGTGCAGCAGCTTTTCTGATTTCACTTGAACTCCTTTCTTGCTTGCATGCGCTTCCTTTTGCTATCTGCACCTCTTACTCCCCCTAATGGACGCATGCTGCACTGCAGTTGTGGGATTGTCTGAACGTGGGTTTGCAGTGTAGCCGAATCCATCGTGTAAGGAGATCAGCTTGCATTTACTTGCTTCGCCAGTGTCGGATATGTAGGTTTGCAGGTCCTGGCCTAGATACAACCATACCATAATCATATCAATGACTGCGGCGCTTTATGCTAAATAGAGCTCTGGAAAATGCTCATTTAATCTGTAGAAATAAAGCTTATCTGTTAAACCAAATAACATAATCCTATATTTGTTGACTCATACCACAGCGCATTACTTAACGCGCTTGTCCTCATGCTGTTAGATGGCCTGATGGTGACCCACGGTGCGATGAAATGAAATTAGACATACGTATACACGAGCGGACACATTCAGCACGGCTGCTCGCTGCCGCATATGTTCAGAATCTCAAGAGAAAACGATGCAAAAAGCGAAACCGGTTTCCGAGTTGCAACCAACTTCTCTGTTCAGATGTTCCACGAACCGTGAAAATGGCCGCATGAGCAACATTTCGGGTATTAACTATTCATGACAGATCTTCTGAGATGGTCCGATCGCAAGCTTGCTCGGTGATGTAAAAATGGAGAAAAGGAAAAATAAACCATTCGGTTTGTCCGTAAATGGATTTGCTTGTTTGTGGGTAAAAGCAGTGGATAGTTATGATGGTTGTGTCTTTCAAAAAAGGAAATGCACTGAATGTCTTTTCTGTCACAGTGCTGAGACCTCTGTTAAAAGCTTCAAGCAACGCTTTATACATTATGGAGAAAATAATGGGTAGAAATAAAAGCATTCTAAAAATACAGTCTGACAGATGAATAAATAGCACTCACAAAACAGAAAAACTTTTGCCATTCCAGTGTTGTTGTTTTTTTTTCTGTATTAGTTTATTAAGAGTTACTTTGTTCAGTAAATAATTCATGAAGTGTGAACATTAGATCAGTTCAGTGGTTGATATGGACAAACACTGAAATCTCAGGCAATTTTTATTGAAATACAATGCATTCATATGTCTTCATACATGCATTTTTTTATTTCACCTTTTTTTTAAATGCATACATTTATTTCTTTCTTTTTTTTTTCTATTTATACAGTACATTGTTTTGTGTTAAATGTGTGTGTGAGTGTGTGTGTGTGAGTGTGTGTGTGTGTGTGTTTTTGTAAATAAAATAAAAAAGTAATGAAAAGATTGCATTCGAAAAAATTCAAATCAATCATCTTATTTATTCAATAATAATTACTTTTTTTTACACAGAGTGAGAGGGAATGTTTATTCAACCATGAAATTTGATTTTACAAGATTTCTTGTCAGCTCTCATGTTGCACTTATAAATCCAGGAATACAAAACAAACAACAACAAAAAAAAAAACGCACTGTCAAATCAGTGGTTTCACATTTAAATGAAGACGAACTGTCAGGTGCTCGATGCATTTGTTTTAGTGATTGAGAAATGTCTTGAAGACCAGCGCTGTTTTTGTAGATTAGGGTGTTGAGCGGTTAATGTCTGTTTTATCTCTTAATGACAGCTAATCCAGACCGATCATTAAGAGTCATGCACTCAAGTCCCCATGACATTCTTCAATTTTCTAATTAAAAGTGTAACAGGGGGTCTTCAATAAGGATATGTTAATGGTTACAATGGAAAACACAGCTTATGAGAGCAGCGGGGTTTCAGGGGCTAAGCTAGCAAACTGAATAAAGCTCCTTGGAGAAAATGCTATCTATATTACTTTATAAAATTATTTATTATTATAATATTATTTACTGACTTGTTGCTAGCATTGTAGATAGCAAACTGAATAAATTTTCGTGATGAAAATACTACCTATAGTAGTTGTTACATTCTGATTTAGTTTCAATTTTGTTCAGTTTAAATTCAAATACACTTTTTGTGGCTTTTTAGTTTTATTTAGTTAGTTAATAAATAGTTAGTTAGTTCATTTTCATTTAAATTTTAGTTTTAAATGATTTCTGTAGCTGAAATATTAGTGAGTCAATACCATTGTAATTAATAATAATAATAATAGTAATAGTAATAATAATAATAATAATAATAATAATAATAATATTATTATTATTATTATTATTATTATTATTATTATTATTATTATTATTATTATTATTATTTAGCAATAAGGCGTAAAAATATTTAATAATAATATTTACTGACTTGTAGCTGGCAAACTTGATAAATTTTCTTTACATTTACATTTACATTTTCGTAAAAAAATTCTGTTTTATTTTAAAATTTTTTTCTGTTACAATTACAATGAAATACCACTTGCATGTTATGTTTTTTCCTTTTATTATTATTATTATTTTTTTTTAAGCATTCCTGTAGCTAGAGTCAATGCCAGGGTCATAGTTTTTGCTTTAATGATATATATATATATATATATATATATATATATATATATATATATATATATATATATATTATTTACAATTATCTGTTGCTGCATTTCAGTTGTTTAAGTATCATAAGCTCATAATTGCTTAGTAGAGACTAGTAGAGAAGCTTGACATAATGAGTATCCTTACTTTATTCATTTAAAACCTATTTTCTTTCCCCAGATTGTGCTTTCACAATCTGTTTGAAAAGCGGGAATGGACTAGTTTTTTGTCAGGTAGTGAACTTTGAACTTTTCTTCTTGTCAGAGGAGTTCGGGACAATCCAGATTGACGGGACGTTGGGGGAAAAAACTGATTGGCACGGGACGCATTATCCTGCTTTCCTGCTGTAATTTCATGCATCTCAATCCCTGCCACAGACCGCAACATGGAACCAAGAATTTAGGCAAGGGTCAAAGTGTCAGGATTAATTCGGAGGGGTAGGAAAAGAAAAAAAAAACTGGAACACCCCAACCCCCCTCGTCATAACCCTCCCTGTCCGCCCGCCTGCGTTCATCTACACCAGCTGTTGCCCTGTTGCTATTCCAGGCTGAGGGGAAATGGATCTAAAAGGCCCTGGCAGATGATGCAGCTATGAGATTATTACCATGCTGCTTACACACACACACACTCACACACACACACACACACACACACACAATGAAATGTCCTCAGATCTGTGCTGCCCTCAGCTTGCATAGCAATCAACCTTCATGTTAGAGAATGTAGTCCTGATTAAATGTCCATGACTAGCTCCATAACCCTCATCATCATCTTCTTTTACAATATTTTAGACATCGCTTCTCAAATAACATGAGAGATTTTGCTGTCATATTATATTTTCTGTTTTATATATATATATATATATATATATATATATATATATATATATATATATATATATATATATATATATATATATATGAAGTATTTGAACTACAAGCATTTCTTCAAGGATTTAATCTTGTTATAAATATACACAGAAGATATTTAATAATAGCTTTTCCTTTTGCAAACGCAGTGCCTCAGTCTTGTCGGCAAAGTTTGTTTGAATATTTTCGAGATGGCATGGGCTTTGCCAAGGGTAAGATCACAGCTTGCATTTGCCCCCCACCCAACCCCTCCGCTCCAATCCACCACTGCTGTTTTAAAGTGGCAGAATTGCCCATCGGTCAGAAATGCGCAGGTTCAACAGCAGGGCACGGGGATGACTTGCCCAGGGAAAAATAAAAGCAGGACGAGGAAGCTAAGCTGTTATACCAAAGCGACATTGTCAGCATTATTGTGGCCTCTGCTTGAACCCCAAAAAGTCGGTCAATTATTTGGGAGAGATTTGTGCGACAATTTGATTGCTTTGCTGTAGATGGATATGAAGGGAAAACTGAATGAATAGAGACACGTTGACCCTGTTTTAACCCTACCTGCCTCCCTAGAGGAGAAAATGACCAGCGACCGTGAGGGCTGTTCTCTTGTCTCGCTCACAGAGTATATTTGTTTGCATGCTTTTAAGGGCAGTCACAAACGCTCGGTTATTACAAAATGAGGATTTTGAAAGTATTATTATGTTTTTACATTATTGAAAGGTCGTGTGCATGCATGCATAAGGGACTTTGCATGTTAACATTGTTTTTATTTTTGGTTTAAAAAAATAAAATAAATAAATAAATATATATATATATATATATATATATATATATATATATATATATATATATATATATATTCTCAATAGTGACTATTATTTCGAAATATATTTTAGAAATAAATCAGAGAGCAAATGAAGAATGAATGAAACATGTTGACAATACTATAAATTACACATTTCTCTTTTATAATACCTGTCTACTTACTTGAACTAAAATATATACTGTACTTATATCTTAATAATTTGTTATATTAAAACGATTTTTGATTTTATTGCATAGTATACATTTTTGTGAAGCCATATTTAATATATATATTCATATATTAAATATTAAATACTAACGTGTTTTTGATCATTTAGCATATTTAACGCACCTAATTTAAAAATAATCAAATATATAATAACACTGTTATATGTTCTGCTCGTTCACTTTGACGATCGCTGTTAAAAATGCTTGAATAAATGCGCCTCGAAGTGTATGTGTGTGTGTTTTTTTAATAATGTATTACATTCTGCCATTTACACGTGAAGGGCAGAGATCACACCATCTGACTACAAGCACTAAAACTTGCTTAATTTCCAAAAATGAGTTATCTGCTTTCATGAGTTTAGACAGACGGGTTCATGGAGAGTTCATGTGTCTCTTGTGATTGGTGAGAGATGGCAGTGCCCACAACGGAGAACAAGAGCGATGTCCCATTTAAATTATTTAATGTCATTTTATTATTAATATTATTATTATATCACATGTAATGTAATATAGTTATATTAAATGTAATATATAAATTATTTTAACTCTCCCCATTTTTTTTTTTAGGTTATTTATATTTTATATAATTTTATATTAATATTTATCCTGGTTAACATTCCAGACCCTTCTTCCGTTACTTAAATATATTGACCTTTTAACTGTGGTTATGATTAGACCATTAAACAGACTTGATTTATTTCGGTCATAATCTATTATAATTACCAAAAAATGATGTTAAAACGCGGTGTATTCGATAAGCACGCATCCATAAAAATCAAGCCTGAACAACAGCCAGCCCACGAGACATTTCAGACAGCTCACGAATGCCATGTTTCCAATTATTCTGTAACTCGTCTTCATTCATTTTCATTTATCTTACAGCGTCACTTCACAATTAAATTACTTCAGACGATTTTTAAGTGCCAAGTAACTAAAGACCGAAAACACAAGTTACATGTGTGCGTTTGATATATTTGACGTCTTTAGTATCTTAGTATTTTATCTTATTAACTTATCTTATTTAACTGATCGCCGTGACAGCAAAATTAATGTCCGTGTGCTCAACATCCAAACCGTTATATTAAAACAAAATGAACTTCAGATATGCTGACTGGCTTTTATAGCAGTAGATAATTCACCTTATATTAATTTGGCTTTTTTTAAAACATAAATTAATTAGCAATAACGTATCGTGCTAGATTTATAAATATAAAAGCTCACTAATGTTGATTAGTGGTGGAATGAAATGAAAAAAAAATATTTGCAGAAAGCTTATACTTGGCGTTCTGTTTTTGTAGCATTTGAGTTGTTTTAACACATCCAAATTAAGAACCACAATGCGGAGATGTTTTAACACGAACTTGCTGTGTGTTTATCACATGTGAGCGAATGAGGACAGTTGCATGTGATTGTGTGACACGCTTCCCTCCTCCTCCTCTCTTTGTCGGGGCATTAGAGTGATAATACCTAGAGTTCACGGCCTGCACTTTAAAATACACAGACAGCGTTCCACTGACCGTTTCACCCCGCTTTCACAGAGCGCGACTGAGAGAGAATGATCAAATTAATGCCCTTTTTTTTTTTTGTTCTTCCTGGATAAAACTATTTGAACTTTTAAAATAAAAATTTGTGCAAATGATGGAAATGCATCCTCTAAAATTTCAGTATTTATTTATTTATTTTTTAATATGCAAAAGAGGATTCTTACCTTTTTTTCTTTCGTTTATTTATTTCACAAAATATTTTATTAAAACTGCAGTTTTTATGCCAATTTCTATTTGACGTTTAGACCGTTTAGAAAAAAAAAGAAGAAAGAAAAAGCATGTCAAATGCGCTTTCTTCTATATTTTTTTTTTACAATATATTCTACAACCTTTATTTCGATATAAAAGCAGACGTTTAAACATTTCCTTGTAATAATTTAGCAAATTCATTAAACAAGCAACCGGCACTCGCACGCTGTGACGCGGTTCATTTACATTCAAAAAATAACTAAATACGTTTTGACTCCCTTGATAAACGACTTAAACAAATAGCCCATGAAGAATTATAGGCCCTATTGTCTCCAGTAGCCCCTGTGCTTATGATATGAATATAATTTAGTTTTGATTAGGCTGCCAGGTAGTTCAATAATGCATGTCGTGCATCACTGACTAAACTAAATACATCTCCATCAACAAGACTGTTATTTCAGTAACGATCCAGCCGATGGCACAAATTGATTCAAAGCACTATTGTGAAGCCGACCCCCCTCTCCTCCATTATGTACACACACACACACACACACACACACGCTCACACATGCCAAAACAATCATACACACATTTGTAAAATGCGCGTATAAGCATTCGGCTGAACATCACGGGGAAATTTTGGTTAGCTGGATCAAATAAATCCCAAAACAAGAGCTAAAGCCACAGGAGGGGTGTGTGTGCGTGTGCGTGTTTGTTTGTGTTAAAAAGTGAACTAAATAAACATTGATGCTTTTGGGCTGGTCACTGCTCGGTCAAAGAGTGTGTGTGTCCCCGCTTGCTTTGCTGTCGTGCCGTAAGCTGGTTTCGTCATTTGAGTTCTCAGCAGCTAATGTGGAGTGAGTGTGCCGTCTACTGTACACTCTCAGAATTTAGCACACACACGTCACACGAAATACATTCACACACACGCAGCAGACAAATGGCTTCGATAACTGTGGCCTTGAGACCTGGCGGTACGGCTGAGTTTGATTTGTGTCTGGAACGAATCTTTTCTGTGTGTACCGATGTGTGTTTGACCAAAGTTGTGGATTTAATACTTACAAGTGGTCGACATTATTTTAGGTCAACAAATAGAGCAGTGTATTAATTTTTTCTTCCCAGTGTATTCGGTGAGTTTGCTTAGCCCCTTTTACATTTGACTTTTCTACAGCAAATACATATTCAGAGTTTTGTTTTTCTTATTTTGCATGATTTATTTCATTTCTATCCCCCTCGTTAGAAAATTTCTGCTAGGATTTTGCCAGAAAGTAGTATATTTCAAGTATGATTATTACTATTATTCTTTTATTTTTTATAGCATTTGGTACATTTGAAATTATTTATTTATATTTTCTTAATAGTTTTTTTTTTTAATGTACAAACACACACACACACACACACACACACACACATATATATATATATATATATATATATATATATATGTGTGTGTGTGTGTGTGTGTGTGTGTGTGTGTGTGTGAATGTATTTATATAATTAAGAAAAAGCGTTTCTTCTTTTTATATTATGCATATTTTAACATCTGAAAAATGTCTAAAAAATGTAAGAAATTTGTAAGCCGCTTTGGATAAAAGCATTTGCTAAATGAATAAGTGTAAATGTGAATTTTTTAATTCTGGCTGAATGGTTGATCTAGTGGCACGAAATTAGTTATTTACATAATCAATAATTGATTATACATGGGAATATTTGTAATATGCTGTTTTGAAATAAGCTGCTGGAATTTGGTCTTCTTTAAGTTTTGATTTCTGTTCCTGCTGTTTGTGAATTTTTTAAATATTCATATTGTCTTTATAAAGCAGACCATTTTAAGCATTTAATGCAATAAAGCAGAAATGTATCTAAATTATGGAGAAGCAGAGTAACATAATATGAATTTAGGTTTTAGTTTTAATGTTTGAAATTTTTTGTCTTTTATTTTAATTAACTTTTCTTTTTTTTCTTATGAATAAGTTCTTGTGTGTATTATATTCAAATGCAAGGTACATGCAAGTGGCATAAACAATGATTTATTTCCACAATCAATAATTGATTATATGCGGAAACGTTTTAAAAATAAGCTTGTGGAACTTAGCCCTCAGGTCTTTAAGTTTTGATGTCTGTTCCTGCAGTTCTCACCCACGCGGGGTTTGGGGGCCCCTCAGGAGAGAGATGTGTGACAAACAGGAAAAGACATTTGTTGTTGGTGGACTGCACCTGTTGACCTCTGATCAAAGGCGAAAGAGATTTTTCACCAATTCTGTGAGCGCCGACCATCTGTCCGAAATACATATATTTAGTTCAGAGGAGGTCGGAAATAATTAAATATATAATATAAAATCAGAATTGAATCTTTTTTTTTTAACTTTTCACAGCTTTTTTTGGTTTTGTTTTGTTGTTCACAAGGTCCACTTACATTCAGTCACCTTGCAATCGTTACGCAGATGATGATAACTCTAAGTATATCTTGAATGCTGAACTAAACAAATAATGCATTAAATAGATACGCAGCGGTGAACATCTCTCTCACACACACACGTGCACACACACACACACACACTTGCTTCTGTCTCTCTCCTTACTTTAAGTGCATGATTGAGAGATTTAAAATAAACAATGGAAATGATTCAGCAATCAGCATTTCATTCCATTTCCGAAATCAAGCCAGCATCAAAAGTGCAGCCTCTTGAGTAGCGGAGCGCACGCGCTCTTTTACTGTCATCACAGGCAATCATATGAAATCAGAGATGAGGGGAAAATATGTAAAATAGCGAGGAACGCAGCATAATAACAGTTTCATTGTCGTTTTACATGTTAACATACTGACCACAAGCAACTGAGACCTGAGCATATGTAATTTGACGTTTCATTCTCACTCTATCTACAACCTGAATTTAAGTTCTGTGTTTTCAGAATCACTGTATTGAGTATATGAAATGATACAGAATATATAGCAACTTATTGTCACTTGAATGCAATGATTTGAATTTCAAAACCTTTGTTTTATTATTTATTTAATGCAATTATGATCATTTTATTTTAATTTACATTTAAACATTTAAACATTTAAACAAATTAATAAAATAACAATTGAGAAAGTATTTAACATATCAGCATTTCATAACATATTTCAATAATTATTTTAACAATCAAAACATTATCCCGGATTTATTTTCCACGTATTATTTTGTTCATTTGTTTTTTTTTTTTGGTCAAGCCTTGTATGATATATTTCATATGTCGCTGTATTCTTGCTGTTGTTTTTACGCGTTTATTTTATGCTATCATTGATATAATAGAATGTCTTTGAAAATTAAATTTGACAAAATTCGTATATGATTATAAAGCCTGTGTTGCACTACTCAAATGGGTCAGGATAGCATTATGCTGAGGAACAGTCGGTCAGAGAGAGTGCGTTGTGATGTGAACCACTCAACCGAACTGTCCCCACCTGAGGCACACACTTGCCCGTCTTTCACCCCGTTACATAAAGAGTGCGGCACCAACGCTCCCCACTCCGGGGTACAAGAGACAGAGAAAGAGAGAGAAATGTTCAGCCCAGCTTTTGGCCTGTAATTACGCTCCTCAACGGACTCATGAGATGCTGACCCAGATATGTGCTGGAAGAACTTACTGAAAAACTCTCTTAAAGTGTGTGCGCTTGCAACGTCTTTAGGAGAGAGTGTGTGTGTGTGTGTGTGTGTGTGACCCTGAAACCAGACCCGAACAGTAGTATTGATATGAGGCTGCCCGTGTGTAACCCGCCAGTCTGCAATCATAAAGGTATGGCTGTAATTTCTGCCGTTCCGTGATGGTAATTGCAACCTGACTTCTCATGAATGCTCCACTGATTCACCCAGACCACCGTCTAATTTAGGTCTCATAAAAAAGTCGACCCGCTATAACTCATCTGATTGGTCAGATTTTTTTAACCTTTGAACCTCGCATAGATCACTCTCGTCCCATGGGAGTACCGGGTGGATGAGTCCTTTTGATGCTTCTGAAGCGATATGGAAATTCATCCCTGATGATACATCATTACTAGACTTCCATCAGGATCACCGCTGCGATTTATGACATTGTCATGTTCCTTCCTTCATGTTCCTACATTTAGAGTTTGCTTTTGTTATTACAAGGGTGGACACTTAAATGTACTAAAAATTACATTTTATTTATCTATTTCCTAATGCATCACAATGAAAGTGATATCTGTCGCGCTAAATAGTATAACCATGAAACATTAATAAACAAAATACCTTTTTTACGGCCCTTCAAGTGCTGGAATGTAGTCGGTGGCGTAGGCGTGGTAACTGATGGCCTAGTTTATTGTGATTAGTGCAGTTGCATTAAATTGAGAGGAGGGTGCAGAATGAGGAAGATTGATGCCAAACTTTCAGCATGGAAAATAGGTCATGCGCTTGTAATGCAACTGAACTTTTGAACCGAACAAAAGTGCTTCTATTGTCCTGACACTCAGCCCCTAAGACCCATAAAAAGGCATTGTGTTCATCAGGAAGGCTTACTGATTTATCTTTTGATACTCTTATTATTTATTATTATTATTAGTAGTAGTAGTATTTTTATTAGTAGTGGTAGTATATTTAGCAACTGCAGCCAACAAACACACACTTTTCATTTTTGCCGTTTTGGTAGACACCAAAGCATCTTAAACTTTCAGAAAATGTGCTATATTAAAGCAGTATATATTACACCAGATATATCATAAGCTATGTATTTTGATAGTGGATGTACAGTACAAAAGTAATTGAATGCGTTTTATTTTCATTATTTACACATAAAAATATATTCATATATAATATTCCCCTCAGCATACTGTAATATATATATATATATATATATATATATATATATATATATATATATATATATATATATATATATATATATATATATATAGCAAATAGTAATTAAATTACACTATTTTTACTTATTTTCAGCATAAGAAAAAAATATATATATTGCACAATAAGAGTATACTGTCTTGAGTCTTGGCTTAATAGTTTTAATAACTTTGGAATAGTTTTTACATGGCAAGTTTATTATATTGTTTATAATAATATTAATATCATTGTTTATATTTATTATTAATATAATACATTTTGTAATATATATTATATTAATTGATTGTTTTTTTCTCAAGTATTAAACAAAGTCTCTGCTGATATGATGACAAAAGCTTGCGCGTATATTTTTTATTTTATATTATAAGGTCGATGCGTCATTGTGAAGCAGACCTATCAAGTAATGCCAAATTGTGTTGCGATAGTCTTCGCCCCAATCAGATTTGCTCTGCAGTGCTAAACTGTGATTGGTTGTTTCTTCTTCCTGTTTAGCATGTCACTTCGTTACCCTTTGAATGACCTCGTTTTTTTGTCCTGATGGACCCAGATTTTAACTTGAGAAAACAAGCGGCACTAAAATGCGCGCGCACACACACAGACACAAAAATCAAGATGGCGACACGTGATACCTCATTTTTCCCGCTGCCCGTTTCTTCCTGTATCCTCACCAGCAGAGACGCTGTCATCCAGCACGGACACCATCTTGAAATGACCGCAGCGCCTCTTTGTGATCACAGAATTGTTCAGAGACGGTTAATGCCGTGTCCTTCGTGTTTGATTTGACGGCGGTCGCTTCTCCAAAAGTTAGTACGATATTTTTCTTCCAAGCGCGAGAACGTGTGGCGAAACCCCCGAGACGCATTCCTTCGAATATAGTTTGCCTTTTCTTTTTATCCATGTCTTTCTCTCTTTTTAGCCTTTTGCCTGCCACTTCATGTGTGTGTATGTGCGTGTGTGTCAGACGGCCTCATAATATCAGATTGCACAGCCTGCACTGGCCAAATGTGAATTTTATACTCTAGTGAACACAGGCTTTTGCTTTCATTAGCTCACATTCTCCTCAGCGGTGCAAATACCCTGTCGCTGCACACAAGGGGTGGCAGACGGACCGCCGTGAATGGGAGGGGGTCTCTTGAGTTCCAGAAAGCTCTGCTCCAGAGCCCCTGCCTGGGGCGGGGGGTTTGCGGTCTAATTTGCCCCATATTGCACCACGGTTCAGGCCCAGCTACTGGATTTTCTGTAGGCGTGTGTGTGCATGCCTGGGGTGAATTCGGCTGTTTAAAATTTCTTATTGAATCTCATAATCCTGAATAAATGCGGTAATATGACTTCACCAGCTGCACGGCATTAAAACTCTCATTTGTTAGCATCACTTCCTTAAACCTCACGGCTCAGGCGGCACGTTTAGTAAGTTCTCAGTTTCAGCAAAAATCCAGCGTTTGCTTTCCAGCGCTCACGTTTACGTTACCGTGCCTCGCTCGCTCTCGGGAATTTCTCAGGTTACATCAGACGCTTCTGAACCCGATTAGGGAGAAAATCCAGCTGATTCTCCACCAATCAGCAGCCATGATCAAACGTCTAGCCACATTATGAAAGCGAAGCGCGTAGACGCTTTAGCTCTGGATTACCGTTCATGAGGAAAACTTTTCTCTCCCTCTCTCACTTTTTCTTCTCAATTCGGCCCGGTTGTTTCTCATCTTCAGGTAATGCTGCGTGAGAGGAGATAGAGAGAACAAATTGAGAGGAGAAATGTACTTGTACGTAAACATTGCGCCTGCTCGAAAACAGGGCTGGGAGATACAAGAATTGTTTCTGTCAGAGTCCCCCTCGAGAGATGAAAGGAAATGCTGGCTCTGTCTCATACTATTACAGACTCTCGCTCCTTGCTTTCTCTGTCTCCCTCTCTTTCGCCCCGAGAACCTGCAAAGAAAGTTCAGTTCCCTCTCTCACTCCTTCCCTTCACTGATTACCTTCATTTGTTTTCCTCTGTTTTTATTTGATGACTCTTTAGGGCAATTGCCCAGCCCACGTCTCAATAGATGTCCTCATTAAAACAGATTACCTCAGATCCACGGCGGACAGAACAAGGGATGACAAAATAAAAAGGCTGTTTGTCTTTACTTGTTTCCTTGTTCTACTTTTTCATTTTGACTAAGTGCACATGCAACAGTGACTTGTTTATTGACGCATTTTTTTAAGCTTGGACTTCTTTTAACTTCGATATCACCAGAAGACCTAAGATAATAAATTAATAAATGAGTGAATCAGAACATAGCACGTAATAATAATAATAATAATAATAAAGCAATTAAAGCCATAATATTACATTTAACTTACAAATATTTATTTATCTCATTTTAAATGCTTTTTGATTTTTTTTAATTGTTATTAATATTTGAAAACAATCTGTTAGAACACTTATTCATAAAAATAGGGTAAAACCAGGATAAAGGCCAAACGTTAGAAAAAAAGTGCTAGTCATTGCACCTAAAATAATTATAATTGCAGAATTATATATAATTATAATCATAATTGCAGAAAAATAAATCATCCAAGTAGTTTATTTTGTATAAAAAGGGGCAAGAGGGGCCTTTAGTAAAATACAGCTAGAATAATGTTTTGTTTTGTTTTGTTTTTAATAATGTCTAAGTTAATACTTGTTCAAAACAATCACTTTAGCAAAGTTTGTACTATTTTTACTCATTTTAAAAATGCATATTTTGTTTAGTAAATATACTGTCATTAAATATTTTAATATATGGAAACAAAAATATGTTAGTAAGTATAGTTTCTAAATGTATTGGAGATTCAATAATATCATTTTAATTGCTGTGCACCTTAAGCCTTTATATATATATATATATATATATATATATATATATATATATATATATATATATATATATATATATATATATATAATGAATAGTTGTTGTGTATCTAAAATCTACAGATGACTCAGCACCATTGTCTTTATAAGTTAGTCAAACTTGAAAACAGAGGTGTTTGTGATGCATCTCTCTGCATGATGTGACAGACAGCTGTCCTGTGAGGTTCATTTCACACAACACACATTAACCCATCTCACTCTAAAAATGTAGACTACGCTATTTGTAAACAGTCTATGTGTGAACATCGCCGTATTTAGCATTGTAAAACAGGCCTGAAAACAGTAATCTGCTGCTGTGTGGATGTCGCCTCTGTCTCTTTCCTTCTCTCTCGGGTTCAAACAAAGTGCAGCGGTCGGAGTGAGTGAATAGTAGCTAAAATGGAAGTGTCTTCAGGCGACCTGTCATCTCTGTGTCGCTGCTGAAGCCAAGATGTGTGCAGCACCTCCCCCTACACCACCCGACCCTGTTCATCTCTTCCTCTATCACTCCCTCCATCTCTCTCAGCCCCTCCGTGCCTCAGCGCTGAAACCGGATCCGAGCTTTACCGTAATCGGCAGTTATGTGAAACAGACCTGATTACGGTCCTGTAGCCGAGATCAAGGGAAGAGAAACAGAGGGCAGTGGAGTTGCGAGGAGATTTCAACTTTCCTTGCACAAAAACAATGCATTTCTGCTGTTATGACTCATCTTTTAGATGGCTAACATCGATAAAATATCTTGTTTACCACATGAATCATACGGATGATGTCTTTTTGGTTTCTTGGGGCCAGCTCGGTTGACCTTTTATGATTTATCGATTTGATTAAAGGAGTCGTTCGTTAGCGTTTGACCATCGGCAGATGAAGGGAAGGTGGACGATGACACTCGGTGCAGCCACAAGACATGTGGTCCGAAACCCTAAAATGTGTTTTGCATATGAATGAACGTGTAATCTGTTTATAAGCTGCTGTATTGTGGTCAGTAACGGAGTTTATTGGATCAGTGTTGTTTAGCTCCAAAACCAGTTTTGGCACATTTATGATGAGCAACGGATGTAGGTGAGCATCAGTAAAAAGAATAAAAAAAGTCACAAGTATTATCAGATCCCGCAAGTCATCCTATATTTTAATAGTTCACAAGTGCAGTTTCATTTTAGCAATGTGTTTTTTAAAACTGCAATATATATCAGACATTGCACAATATAATTTCAATATTTACAGGCATATATACATCCGTGTACTCGTTATGATTTTAGATATTTTTAATGATATTTAATAATAGTCATAATTGAATGATAATGGGTTGAAGTTGTCTCGTTAACAAATTAACTATAATCTTTTTAAGTTATTTATGAATATTATTTTAGAGCTCATTTGAAAACCCAGACACCACACATACCAGGCTAGCACCCCCACAAAGCCCTCCTGCCTCTTTTCCACACATCAGATTTCTTTGCATTTCTTGTTGTAGACACTTGGTCTTTCATGAATTTCTTTAAAAGGATATTCATCATCGGCACTTCGTGTTGGGTAGAGTGAATCCAATTAAAATGATTTTGCTGCGATTTTTTTGTCATGTTATTGCGAGACTGGCTGAGAGGAAAAGTTATGGGTGTCCTGCTGCTTGACATTTCACTTGGAATAATTCATACGCACTTTGTAAATAATTAAGCCCGTCCGTCCATTTTAAAAGCTGCCGCGGCTTTCTGTCATTTGGATGTCACTGTAGGTTTTGCCTCTTTCCTCGCTGAAAAAACCACTTTAGTTTAAGTGTGCGTGAGTGTATTTAGGAAAAACATTCCGTTTCAGTAAATAAAAATGCACATAATAATATGTACATAAACAAGAATGTGATATAAACCACACAGAAGTGGTCCTAAAAATAATATACCTTGAGGTGTTATCTGACTGAGTGAATAACTACTGACTTGATATGTTTTTGATGGTCATTACCATCAACTTGTACCAGTTTGTCTAATTACTGCTGACACTGAGCAATGATCAGACCCTCACAGGCCCCTCGCTGGCCTTTACACGCGATTACAGACACAATGTTAAAATGCATTTTAACACATTATTATAGGTAGTCGTAAATAATGATAATAAATTTTAAAATGCAGAGTGTAACAATGAATTGATAAGTGTTACGGTTACAGTTATTCATTAGATTGTTATGAGATGCGTTACAAGTCATAATTAATGCATTAAAACTACTTATGCGTTATGCTGTAAAAAGAGGCTTTAAGAAAAGTGTTGCATAAAAAAAATATTATGTATTTACTACATCCATAATAAGATATATTACGGAACTAACATATATGAACATAATATATGAAGCAATAATAATATTTTTGCAACAGGTACAGTTTCATTTCCAATACAATATTTCGTTATGCAGCAAATAATGACATTTAAAATTAGTATGTATATATATATATATATATATATATATATATATATATATATATATATATATGTGTGTGTGTGTATGTAAAAATTTAATTACCTTACATGTTAAATCCCATAAAAAGCTTTTTTATGTTAAGCTTTTTAAAGATCTGTCATATAGCAAAACATTTACAATCACAGTAAATATTGCATTTAACATACTGTTTAAAATATCTTTGTGTGTGTGTCTGCATTATTTGTGTTCACCATATATATATATATATATATATATATATATATATATATATATATATATATATATATATATATATATATATGATTTCTATTTTCATATTATACATTGTCATATTTTGCTGTGTTAATTCAGCAGCGGAGCACCTAAGAGCTGAAGCCGATCTGCTGTGCTGGAATAAGAAAGCTCTTGTCTCTGTTTCATTGTGGTGAGTGTGATTCGGCAGTGACCCTGGTATGTTTCTCCTCCACGATTTTGACCTCGGTGTCCTTTGCTCATCACCCATAAAGTGGCTCCCCTCCGGGCTCTGTGCTTCACCTGCCAGAGCCAATAGAGCTCACAAAACCCGCAAGGAATCTGTCTCTAACCTTGGAAAAAATACACTCAAATTACATCCAATTACATCCACAAATACAGTAAATGCAATTGCCAGAAACGATACAACCTTAAAACCAGAAAATATAAAACGACGAATTAATGAAATTATCATGATAATAAAAATCCGATTTTTTTACGTAGCTTAATACCGACCATCAGCAGGTAGCCGTTCAAGGCTAGTTTGGGTATTTCTCATGAGTAAAACAGCAGCACATGAGAGGGTGAGCCGTGGGTCAGCGTGATGTCGTAGCGCATCCATCAGCTGTGTTTCTGCCCGAGCAGAGCGGGACCAAGGGTTGTTTGAGAACAGCGACAGAACCGTGAGACGCCGGATCAGGTGACGAGGCGCTGCAGCCCTCCGGAAGATGACCCTGCAGAACTTTGGGTGTTGAGGTGGAAGAGATGCCAGCGTGTTGCGGCTCCGGACAGCTAGCATGATGCGCGCGTGGTGTAAAGTGTTCGCCGAAACACGAAATCCAGGGCCTGACAAGACGGCCTTCAAGTACACTCTCGGACGTGAAGTCGAGCGCTGGAAAAAAAAAATGACAGTCAGATTTGTTGACAAGCAAGCGCTAAATTTCCCCGTGATTGTTAGGGTCAGTTATTTCTGCAGGGTGTAGACAGGGAGGAGAATTCGGTGGAAAAAGAAAATGGCAGTTACCTCAGACGGCACACGCGATGTGACAGCTCAAGCGCTCAGTGTGTGTGTTTTCTGTTATAACGTTATGTTTCGCCAGGCGGAAAATGTTATGTGATTTTATAGATTGTTTGTTTGGACCTTATACGTTCTGTTAGCACAGGTTAAAGGTTATGAAGAGGCCAAACCATACTCTTGGGCCGGAGTTAAACACGAGTCATTTCTTGTAAGGTAAAGTGGTTTGATGGGAAATGGAGTTGTCTTTTATTTGTTTCTTGACAGGAGCAGTACAAAATAACGTAATATCCCACGTATCAGATGCACTGTGTATGATCTGTATTAGCTTTATCTAATAGCTCCTGCCATGAGAAACACTGAAAAAGTTCAATATCATCTGATTTTCTATTGCTATGCACATTTAATTGAAATGTGTTCATGTAGCTTTAAAAAATGTTGTGCTTCTGTGTGTTTGATGAAATGTCTTATTATAGTCATTTTAGTATTTTTGTATGTGCTATAATAATATTGAAAAATATAATTATATTTAATTTTTAGTTTGAATTTAGTTTAGCAAATGCATTTTATAGTAAGTTATGTGTTTGTTTTAATTATTATTATTTTTATCTATTTTTTTATTTTATTTTTATTTTTTTATTTACTACTTCAGCTTAATGTCATTTATCGGACACTGCACAATGTAATTTTATGTGCAATATTTATATCTGTGTGTTCCTCTTCTCTATGCTGTCTTACATCTGCTTTCCTTTGTACACATTATATTTGTATGTTTTTATTTTAGTTTGTGCGTATCTTTCTCGTTATTTTGCGTCTATGATTTTTCATTACATTTAGTAATTTTTTTATTCCGTTTAATAATTTGTGCTAATATAATGATAACGGATTGAGAAAAAAATGTTTCTTTGACGACCTCCTTCAGTTCTACTATTTCAAATGAATTATCAACTCAAGTTTCAGTTTTCATTTTCAATCAAAAAAAAAAAAAGATAAATAAACTAAATACCAAAATTTTATATGCACAAAATAAAATAAAAACATCTAAATAAAATATGCACAAAAATAAACAGATTAACTTAATAGATTCCAACGTAACCGTTATTGTATTTTATTTCACTTAGATTGAAATGTTATTTTAATATATATATATATATATATATATATATATATATATATATATATATATATATATATATATATAATTATTTTATTTAAACATTGTTTTAGCTTTAGCTAATAACAAAAACTCTGATTCTAACACACTTCAGTTATCCTCTTATCCGTGCATTTTGAGCGTATGTGCACAAGCAAGAGTCAAACGAAAAGTGACAGCTTAAGAGGGGCACTAAAGTTCAACCAGAGACATTTATTCATCTTTTTAAAATATTGTGACTAGACAAACAAAATCGTTTTGTTTTTTCACAAACCAAATTAATACTTGTCTCCTGTATGCTATTTCTTTCTTTGTTGAGCATTAATCTGCAAATGGCTTGGAGAAACCCAGCTTTACATAAACTCACAGGTCTCGTTTTGAAGTGTTCTTACATAATTCAATCTTCATAATTATCATTATGATTAAGTGAAGCAGATTTATATGTATAAAAAAAAACAGGGCCTCGGGAATGACAGTGAATATAATTGCACAAAATAAAGATGTGAATAGCTCATTCATCCTACAATAGTCACGGTGTAATCATGGCTATATTCAGTGTTCGCTGTCTGCTGTTAGGATTTGAGGTGAAGCCGGGTTGAAAACGAATGACATTTATGTTGCTTATTTGAGAGGAATATTTTGGTTGCTGGCGTTGCGTTATGCAGGCGGTGCTATGTGTTTGTTTCCATCTTAATTTTAGCTCTGGAATACAAGGGACCCCTCTGTTCATGCGGCAGGAATTAGTCAGTATGTGTACACTTCAGTAGACAGCGTTTTATTGAATATAAGTAAAACAAGCAAGATTAGACCTCCAGTAAGTTAAAGGAACAAAGCTCACGTCATAAACTGAGAAACTTGTTCACGTTGTTTCTGCTAAATTGAATCCATAATGGAGTGTTTATATGACTGGAGCTAGAGCAGGTTTACATGTTTTAACATTTTCTGCTTGTAAAGTAATTGTAAAAAAAAAAAAATGTATAGCAATTTGAATAGCTCAGTCATAAATGGCAACTCATAAATGGCAACTCTGCCATTATTTATTTACTTTCATGTCATTTTGAACTTGTATTAATTCAAAATTAGTGCAAAATTCAAAATCGATGAATTATTGTCACATTTTAATTCCTTACTGTGATTTGAATTTAATTGTCTGCATCCCATAGAAGGTTTTGATTTAAAATAAATTAAAAGGAGAAAATAGTTACTAAATTTTAATCAAAGAATTGTTATAAGAAGAGGTATTCCCCTTTATTATCATTGAAATAATGTTAATGTTTTAAATCATTTTATTTGTTTCTTTATGTATTTATTATATTTTTTATTTTAATTTTAAAATTGTAATAATTTTGTTGTGTGTCTGTCATTTGTAGCATTGTTTTAATGCCTTTTTTTAAGAATATTTAAAGATTTTTTTTGTTACATCAAGTTTCACTAAATTGCTAAATTATAATGAGAAATATTGCAGAACATATGTGTGTTTTACTATTTTATTTTAGTTGCAATTTAAATACCCCAAGGTTAATGTATCACATTTGATGAAATATAAATAAACGTATTTTTTTATTTTTTGTTTATTTTGTTTAAATAATACATGCATGAATAAATGTCTTGAATTCAAATCACCCCCCTTCCACCCCTGAAAAAAATACTTTAGTCTTCCCTTCGATGTAAATGAAAAAAAAAACTATATAATTAATTGGAAAAAAACCATTCATATATAATATATACATATATGTTTCTTTTATATATATACACACATATACATATATGTGTGTATATATAAAAACACACATATAGAATAATTCAAATAAATACAATAATTAGAGATGAGTTCATAAATGAGCACTTGTCTCAGAATTGTCCTTCATGTTAGTCTAGTTAGTCTGTTTGTCTTTGTGATGTCACAATTTTCCAGCCATGTCAATCACAGTTTCCAGAAGTGGCTTAGAGGAAAGAGCCTGATGTTTAGAGTGGATCCTTTTATAGTCCACTGTGATTTAATGAGGTCTCTCTCATACACGGCCATCGTGCTTCAAGCTTGTCCTAAATGTTTCATTTCCCCTGACAAAAATGACTCTAGTCAGTTTAGTGAAGTACAATATAGACCAATCTGTCCATGCCAGTTTGTGATTTCTTGTAAGTCAAAAATTGTAATTATAATAAACAGTATGCCTCTGTATATGGTTTGGCCAGAGACTGACATTTCCTGTTTTTTCGTTGAGGTTTTGCTTTTCATCACAGTGGAACAGTACAGTAGTGCGTTGAGTCGTATTTTTTGACATTATAATCACAGGACATAATGCAGCCTACGTTACGTGTCACAAAAAATACATAGCAAATGTGCTCGGTAGATTTTCAATTAGATTATGGCTATATGGCTCAGCTTTACCTACAAAATGCCATTCAGTGCTACAATGTCACGGTACCGTTCTGTCAAGTTTTCCAAGGGCCTTTTAGTCAATCAAATCCAACAGACTTTAGCCATATCCCTGCTCACATAACGGGTGGCCTTCGTATAATACCATGCTTTGCTAAACAGAAATATGTTAAGCAGATACTCAGATGTTGTTTGTAAAGTGCATATAGAAAGCTGATTTCGCTCAACTCAACTAGCCTGCTCCGAAAAAATCTCATCCACTTTTCAGGAAATCCTATTGAATAAAGCATAGGTTCTTTAGTGAAATACAGTACTGTATGTCCTGTCCTGAGATTGAAGCTCATCCATTTCCCTGCTTATCTGATCCTGCACAAAAGAAAGGCAGTCAGCCATTCTTCTCATTATGATGGGCGGATGGCCGTCAGATCCGTACAGATAGAGCTTTAGCCGGTTAAAAGCTTTTAGGATTGATTGGAAGTGTTGTACGAGATTGAGGATGAAGAGATCAGATTGAGATAAGAGGGAAAGGTCATTAAAACCAGACATGAGGAAGAGCAAAAAAGAGGGATTGATTTATGAGAGGCTGGCCTCTTGAGAACTGCACAACTGAATGTAATGTTGATCTTTCATTACCATCTATTTATTCGTTTGTTTATCCGTAGAGTGCTGCAGGCAACTTTGCCATTATAAATGTCATTGGAATTTAGCACAGGAGTGTGTTGGTCATTCAGATGATTCTGGTCAGACAAAGAACGAGACTAACGCAGGCCCCTAAACTTGTTAGCCAAAAAGTGATCTCCTCCCCTGAAGAAATTAGATATTTAATAAAACACCATTAGTTGTAATAAATGGAATAACAAATAGTGTGATTATTAAAGGACAGCTTTCCTGAAAATGTATCTTTCTTCAGCTCCATTTTTGACCTGCCCTCAATTCATGCATGAGCTAAATGTGTGTTGTTGTTTTTTTTTTATTGTTGATTATTTGATATCACAAATTTGATTATTGTGGTATTCTTATTAAATCAATGTAGTATGTAATTAAAATGTTTGGGGTCGTATATACCATGCGCATATGTGTCCCTGGACCACAAAAACCAATCAATTTTTCGAAATCTGAATAAATGTATTATTATTTGTATTTTTTTTTTCATTGATGTATGGTTTGTTGGGATACGACAACATTTGGCCAAGATACAGTTATTCGAAAAACAGGAATCTGATAGTGCAAAAAAAAGTACACTATTAACATCATTTTATTAATTACATCACCTTTAAAGCTGTCCAAATGAAGTTCTTAGCAATGCATATTACCAATCTTTTTGTCACTCATTCTGCATTAGTCTTTCTTATATTCTTTGGATTACAGATTTAACCTTTTTTGGCTATTTTTAATTAGACATTGGGTTATCTTTATCTCTGAACCAGCATATGATAAACAATTTTAACATTACATCTTGTACATAATGTACATAATGTTTCCTTGAGCTTTATTTATGATTTTATTTTATTCAGTTATTTATTTTCTAATGGAACGCTTTAGCTAGGATCTTTTTATTTCACATTTTTATTTTATTTAGTCACATAAAATAAGCTGGTAGCATTCGATAATGAGTTCTGTAAGACGGCGTTTCTTATTCTACTATAAGAAATTCTGCATGTCAAATTATTCTACTAACCCTATTCTAACAGTATTTTATTTTGTTTAGAGCCAGCAATTCAGTGCCGTCAGATTTCTTTATTTGGTTTAGTTAATTGTAGCCTTCAAATATAATGACAACTGATTTCTTGCATAGCGGTGTTAGTTTTATGTCTTTATAATTTGTAGCATTTCATGTCTTATTGACTTACTTGATAAGTAGCCTTGTAAGAATTGGCATAATGCACAGTCAATCTTTGTTTCGCACTACAGTCCTAATCACCCTGTCCGGCATTCATTTTGTAGATAATCACCTTTTGAATATTCATTTATTCCTATCTTGTGAAACACGGGGCCGTTCAATTACCAATGACAAGAACCGCTTATTATTATTGTGGTACTTTATTGGAAATGTTTCTTCACAGCATAAATAACATTAGCTCTCTTAAGTCGCTGCAGACTGGCTCCTTTCAAATTACAGCTCTAATTTTATGCTTTTGGCTGTTGTCATAACTAAACTGCCTTCAGGAGATGCTGACAGGTTCAAACAGAATTCAGAGAGGCTTTACTGCCTGTTTTGATTTGAGTCAGGCTGTATTTTAGAAGTTAGAAGTTAGAAGTTGCTGACTATCAGTAGGGTGGTGCAGTGGTCTGTCAAGTGGTCAACTTAAATGTTACAGCTTGCGTAACATCACATGGTCAAGAGAAACTACATAAGACAGCAGAAACATCTGCTAAATGTCTCTGGTAAGGCTGTTCATCTATTTGATGCATTTCCCATTAATTCCCGGCGTCTCTCTTGTCAGGCTTTCTAATACCAGCAGTTTAAAGCCACGCTTCACATTTACATTTAAGGCATTTAGCGGATTATATGAGAAATAGCAACACTGATGCTTGTCTTAGCGAGCAACGCTAACAAAAAGAAAGTTTCTGAGCCAGAAGGGGAAGAATTGGGCATCCAGGGAAAGATGTGATCACATTAGGATTCTGCTCCGTATCATCTGCCGAGTACAGCTCCAGTCGGCCTGTAGAATGAGCCCTGTCCAGCACATCACTCAACACAATGCATGATGGACACAAATTAGGGCCTTCTGGTTAATGTAAGAAGCTGCATGGGATCGAAAGGCATGGTTGGAACCAAATTAAGTGTGATGCAGGACAGAAATGGTCAGCGGATACCACAGTGTACCACAGTAAACTGCTAACAATGCGCTTAACGATGCAGCCGTGCTGAGTGAGCACTTCCCATAGAACATTTACATAGTGTACACTTATGTTTAGAGTTTAGTTTTGTGACTGCGATCCTGTAGGCACCTAAAAATAACAATTCTGCCACCATTTACCCACCATCATGTCGTATCAAACCTGTACGACTTGTGGAAAGCAAAATTAGATTTTCTAATGGCTTGCGCTCTCTGTGTATTAGACTCAGTGCCTCCAGACAAACTTTTTTTTTTTTTTTTTTTTTTTTTTACTTTTTTCAGTCTTTGTCTTTCTTCTGTTTTGACCTTGCACTTCATTAGCTTGATGGAGGACGCAAACACAGGCCTGCTGAGGGCCTCGTTATTAGCGGCTGCTCATATGAGTAAACAACGCCTCTGATGAATGTGTTCAACATCCAAATCAGCACAAAAGATCAATGCACACCTCAGTTTCTAAAAACAACTGTTGTTAAATCGTCAAGAAATGCTATTGAAAGCAAAATGATGTCTGAGCATCGACTGAGCAATTGATGTCCTTTGAGAAATAAAGCATTGTTGAGCATTTTTATTTGTGAAAGGACAGAAACAGGGTATTTTGAAAGTAAGAGGGAGATTATTGTTTCAGAGAATGTCTTATTTTTTCACACTGTTTCTTTTTTGAACACTGTTTAGTGTTCCATGAAAGCTGAGCATTTTATGTTCTTTTTTTATTATTATTAAGAAGCAGAAATGTAAATGTAATGAAATAATGGTTCTTCCGGGTTGCTGTTAGTTTCATCAGAATGTTTAGTGCTTTTGCCTGGCTGGCCTGTTGTGACAACAAGACTTCTCAAATATTATGAAATATTATGAACTATCAAATATTATGAACTGAATTTTATTTTATTTTATTTTATTTTATTTGAATGCAAATCATTATTTGTCTCAGACAGGTTGATACATATATATATATATATATATATATATATATATATATATATATATATATATATATATATATAATATATGATTCTTTATTTATAATTCAAACATTTATATTCCTAAAATCCATGGAAAAACATATTCTAATTTGAGTCTGTTTGTAAATGTCATGGCAAATGATCTCTTCTGAGTCATAGAGAAGTCCATCGGATTTTCCATAAATTATTAAATATTTGGACACATAAACCCAGCACTTCAGCCTGTGCATGTGGAATGTGTGGCAGACATACTACTGCTTTACTGGAGGAAATATAATATAATTTCTTCAAACATAGCCCGTTGGTTAATTTTCCATGAAGTCTTCGTTTTTAATAGATAAATCCCATAATTCTGCAAATACAATAGAACTACTTCTAAAGCACATACAAATAATTAATAATAATAATAATAATAATAAACAGGTGAACCTTTTTTATTTGCTTTCCAAATAGAATTCCATAAATGCTTATTATTATTAATATTAAATTATAATAGTAATAAACATTAATGATTGCTATTTTATTTTATTTTTAGAGTTTACTAAAGTAAGCAAAGCTGTGTCTGCCGTTTAGAAATAGTTTTCCTTTTTTTGATGCATTATATCAGACTTGGATGTTGGATGAACGTGTGACACGTTTGCTTTAGAAGGATGGATTGGTCTTTGTATTGATTCCAGCGGGTCCTGAAAGAAGTCTAATCCTTTCTGTCTCTCTTTGGTCACATCAGAGTAATCCTGCTTAACGGAACCCTTTGATTAACGATAAACCAACAAATAAAAAAAAAAGAAAAAATAAGAAAGCCAGGCCCGGTAATGTAATGGTAATGAAACTTTCACAGTCTGTCTCAGAAACTTTGTGTACTTTAGAAGTGAGACAGCGGCAATGAAAGAGAGTACGGAGAAAAAAAAAGCTAAATATCTTGTGCAACTATGGAGACGTCTGGAGAAATTAATGAGGTCACGTCATTTCAAGGTTTGGCAATATTTCTCGCAGCAGGTAGACAGGAGCTGTTGTCTGCCGCATCTCTGAGTGCGTGACATTTACCTAATTAACTCGTGGCCATTTTTGATGCGTCGCCTGCAGGAACTGCCGAGTGATACTGACCACTCCCACTCAGCAATGTCGACTTCATTAGGGAAAATGTCATCAGCTATTTTAACTCGATATCTCCTTGGTGGAAGACACTCTACCCGTGCGACTGAAGGTCAAGGAGAGGGCAGCGGAGGATCATTGGTTTTGTGACATGTTTAACACCGGCGTTCCTTTTAGAAATGCCGCCTCTGGGGTCTACGTGGCATGTAATCACAGACTGTCAAGGACACAATGAGAACATGCTTAGGAATTATATACTGCATATATTTGGTAATTGGTGTTCTGTCTTGGTCTTTAGTCTAGGTATAATTTAAGCAGACAGTCCTGATATTGTTCTTCAAGAAAGCAGCTTTCGTTCTGTCATGGAGGGGGTTTAGGTTTCTTGCCGCTGCCGCCTCTGGCTTCCTTAGTTGGGGACACTTCATTTCTAGCGATTATTGTTGATTTGATTACACAGACCATCTCTGCATTTAATATAAATTAAGTGCTTAATCTTGGCATTATACATTACTAGCTCTCTATTCACCTGTTTGATACTGTTCAGTGCTTTGACGCAATCCGTATTGTTAAAAGCGATAGATAAATAAATGAATTGGATTGATTGATTGATTGATTGATTGTTGTTCATAACAAACAAACCAAAAAAGTTTTAATTAAGCAAGGATGCAAAATTTATATATAAAAAAAAAATAATTAAAGCCTAAAAAATATTCATATCAGTACAAATGTTCTGAACATTGACAATAATAAGAAAAGTTTAAATGTGTGTCTGACTGTTTTTTCTCTCTCTCTCTCTCTCTCTCTCTCTCTCTCTCTCCCTCTCTCTCTCTCTCTGTTTTATATTTAGTTGTTTGTTGATTTTGCATGCTGGTCTTTCAACGTCATTCTTTTAATACTTAAGACACTTGGATCCACCCCAGATAATTGGCAACCGTGTGGTGGAAAGCTTTATTTACTCTACATTTATTATTCTCTGTTCCTATTTATGAAACCGAATTACATGGACTTATGAGTGTGTGTGTGTGTGTGTGTGTGTGTGTGTCATCTAGATGGGTCTCACGTGGACACATTCCTTCTGGTTTAAATCCCTTACATAGTTATGGGTGACACGCTAATAGCCAAGCAAATTGTCCATGGAGAAAAATCAATTTAGAAAATTGATTGAATTCTTACAGGCCTGTTTGGAAGTCATTGAGAGATCAGAGAGATGTATGTCTCAGGGTTTTGCTGCGGTTGTGTGTCTAATATGCCCATATATTGGAAAGCCAGTAATTCTTGTATTGACAATCTGTTTCCCATCTCCCCCTCCTATTGCCAAGAAACCATGTTTTACTATGTGAGACCAGTCACATAAAATATGAGCATTTCATTTATACATTTTCCTACAGATCTGACAACACTCGAAAAGTGCTTAAATGAGTTTTATAAGTTTTGATCATTTTTCCATGCATTATTTTATTATTTTATTTTTTTACTGAAATGTTTGAAACTTCCTAAAAAATGCAGTTTGTTGCTACAGCGATGTAGAGTGCAGGTGTTACACACAGCCAGGAACAGTACATAGTTCAACAAACTATTTTTCGTTTTACTTTTATCATTAGCTATTCTGTTCCTTCAGAATATGCCCCGTAACTTTGTAATTACCTCACAAATATATGAGCCAAGTTTCTGAACCCTGTACAGATTGTGTTGATGTGTTAATGTCAATAGCTGTTTTTTTTCACTGACATGGAAATTTACAGTCCTAAAAGTTACAGTATGCGTTCATAGTACAATGAACTCTTTTCAAAAGATTTCAAGAGATCAAGCAGAATTGGATTCTTCTTGATATGACCCCTTTAAACTTCTACTGTGACTTCATGTGGAGTTTCTGGCACTGAATATTATTCTGTCTGTGTCTTATAGACACATTCTCCTCGGAAGTTTGGACCGCGCCGTGTCAAGAGGGATTTGAGATGCTATTTTTTTTTTTTCTTAGCGTCTGAGAAATGTGTGTGTTTCTGTGGGTTTTCAAATGTGGCTTTGTCAGCTTGTTACGGTGGCCTTGTGTTACACTGACAGCTCTGCGACATTTGTCAAAGCAGCTGTGAGAGCAGTGTGAAATGGTGTCGGTTTTGTGAGACAAGTTATTTGTTATTTTGACGTTTTCACAGTCGTAAGATGAATATGGAATTGAACTGGCTAATGACTTGGGTTTCTTTTACTCCCCTTCAACAATGTGGGCATTACATCACAATACACTGCAGCGCACTGAAATCATACATGTCTCTTTATGGAATGTAGATTAAATGTTCTCAGAGGATGAGAATAATGTGCATGTTTTAGTTTACAGGTGTGAGGCTTTTAGAGCTTGCATTACAAACTGCTTTTCAAAGGATTTTCAATATGTGTGTGTTTGTGTGTGGCTGATCTCTAGTGATCCCAGAGCCTAATTTAGATGCATCTATTTCTCGCTCTGATTAGTCAGCCCATTAAACCTCACAAACGCGCTCCACGGGCCGGACGCAATCACGCCCATGGCTTCTGTGCGGAACCGTGCTGGCCATCTGTCCCTGGACATCCCATCATGCAGCCAAAGCCTGATGAATATTATAGCCACAGTGGGAGATGATGGTCCTTACCAAAGAGAAACATAGACATCTTATTCTGGTGTCCAAGACCACATACAAAACATTCTTGCATTACAGCTCCGACCGTCAGTGACTATCTATACAAGCTTAAACAGTTCTTTTACTGGGTTTGAAAACATTAGATCATCTGAACCGACTTTATTCAAACTAACTGTAAATTAGCCAGGTATTTGTCATTGGTTTGATTCAGTGCTGAATGCTGCCAATATTGTGTTGTTCAACTGTGACATAGTAACTACTGTAAAATCATGCATGATTAAGATCGCTTGCTCTCCTTAGTCAGCCAACAAACCCTGACAAATAAGTAGTTTGTCCACATTGCTGAAACTGATAGAATATTTTATACATTAAACAAGCTGAACCATCTGGTGCCAGATATTTGTTTTTGTTAGATGTGCCAAAAAAGCTTATATATTATTCATCAAAATGAGTGTGCCCTTCACACCGTAATCGATCAAGCAAAGCGAAAATTTGATAAACGTGTCAATCAATTCATATTAGTAAAAGGCCTTTGCAGCTCTCTTTTCTGCATGCCAAGAATCTCTGCATCTCAATGTAATATATTCTTAAAGGCATGTTATCTGAAATCGTCTTGTATATATGGATAGCAATGTGCCTGTTTTATGAATACAAAAACCACCAACTGCATAATTGATGGCTTCCATGTTCCACTTCCACTCCCCTTCACGTGTGTGTATTTCCTTATTTATATTAAAGCCCTGTCTTGTGACAGGCAAGGACATGTAGATCACCTCAAGCCCAGCACCAATTCATTGTAACGGCATACATTTCATTGAAAGATGGATTAAATTTAGTTTAAAGCAGTAAGAAATAATAATGATGTATATTAAATCTCTGACGTGTTGTGCGCATGCTATGACTTTCAAAAGTTTCTTTGATTCCGATTAAAAAAAGGTAAAATAATTTGCGTTGTGTTTGCTTGAATGTAAAAAAAAATAAATAATAATGTTAAAAAATAACATTAATGGCTCTTCAACCATTAACAGTGTCCTAAGACATACCTCAGAGAGCCATTAGGTAGAAACCATTCAAAATAAATTACACTGTTCAGCATTGGGAACCATTATCTAAAATATGAAGAGTGTTTTCCATTTATGATTTTAGATTTAATAGAGCATATTAAATAACATTAGTTTCTTAAAAAAAAAATACAAATAAAAAAATTCTCGTCATTGGCATGGTTTTAAAAGCATTAGCGATGGTCAGGTGCACTGAAGAAGTTTTTTAGGATTGTGCAAAGATATTTTATCTGTTCTGGCATTGTTTCTACCAATAAAATTTAGATTTTTGTGTGCACAAATGAGATAACAATACCGAGTGAATGTTCTTCACACTTAGTATATGTTCATCAAGTACTTTCACTTCAAATGTGCTAAATGCCAGCCTTATGGCACTGAGAAGTAGCCAGCAAGAAATGTCCATTTTAAAGAAAAACGTCAGCCATACTTAGAGGCTTGTGCATCTGAACTATGCTTTCTATATGCATTTTTAACAATTCATCCATGTTTAATTTTTGTAAATGGACCTTCCAGTGCAACGTCAAACTTGTCTTTGGTAGTGTATGCAGGACTTGTCCAATCATTTAACTCTACAAGCTCATGTACATCTGCCTTCACTTTCATAACATCCACATCTAATCATAAACCGATGAACCAATCCAAGTTTTCTCGCAATATGGATGAAAAAAGATCTGTTGATACTTCCGTTTCATTATAACTTTAAGCAACCCAATGTCATCATTATGTAAATTGAGAAGGAGAAGACACCAACATTTTAGAAACAATACTGCCAAGTTATTTTGTGGTTTTTTGATCAACCAATTAAAACTATTAAAAATGAATGCCGAATCTGAGGGTTTATGAGCAACGTGTGACTTTATAAAATGAATCAGTTTTTTGGATAAAACTCATTCCTGAATAAATTTGTGTCTTTGATTGAATCAGATGAATGAATAAACGATTCCCTCATAAAAGCAATCATTTGTTGCCAGCTGGTGTAATCTACAAAAAGAGTAAACAACATAAAGCCATTTAAATTGTATTTCTTGAACGACCATTTAGCAGATATCCGGGTATTGTGATCATGACTAGAAAGTAACCTCGAAACAACAACAACAAAAAAAGTTTAATATTAATTGATTTTCACAGAGAGATGGCAGAGATTAAACACACCCACACAAACACAAGCACGGGAAGAGTAAATGCTGGCCTGAGTACATGTGAGAGAAACAGAGGTGAGGGTGATCGGTGGTGACAGTAATGTCTATTGATTTATGCAGGGCACTGGTGGCTGTGGCGTATTGGAGGGGATGCAATTCGTTTATCAAAGCTTAACTCTCACAAATCAGGATCAACAGCTGCCAGCCTAAAACAACAACTAGTCCATTTAACTTAAGGCTAAACACACACACACACACTGGGATTTACAGAAAACCCTGTTTAGTAAACCCTTAAACCAGTCATTGGAAGTTCATCAGAGTATCACCTGAATCATTTGTCAAGTAAGGACAAAATTACATGCAAAGTTTAAAGCACATTTGCATAATACTGCATTGTAAGAACACGATTGGAGAGAGAGACAGACATTGATAATGAAGTTAATGAAATCAGTTTCAGAAAGCTGTGTCTGTCGGAGCAAGGTGAGTCTTCTCAAACATCAATTAAAACATAATGTAATAGCACCAGTGATATGAAAGAGGAAGGTGGAAAGAAAACATTTTACCATATAAGTGAAAGCAAAAATTACTCTATATAGTTTTTTTTAGCTAATATACAGTATACAGTACCCTTACTTTATATTGCAACCTGGTCTCATAAAAATATGTTTCGTATTTATATTCCTTACTGCACGGTTAGCCACAGTTTAAAAGAGAAATGCTGCTAAAACACATACCTGAACCATCGCAAATTTTTATGACATTGATATAGATAAGTATTGCTGTGTTTTTATTATGATTCAGTTACATATTGCGTCAGTTCAAAATTGTGATATCCAGCGACTGATGCTAAAAGTTAACCCGATAATGCAAAACTGATATAAAAAGGCATTTATTGATACAACCGTGCCATTTAATCTTCCTTTTACGCAGATTGAATCAGTTTTTTCAGTGCCTAAGTGCAACACCGTATCATGTGAGCTACCGAGTTTGAAAACCGATGGGTATAAAGCTGGATATGTGTGATGCTAATTTTCAAAAGCATCAATTTTCAAATATTCCAGCATATAAATATTGTCATAACATGACATACTTCTAGTAATTGTGCAAAAATTACACTTTAATTGTGCTAAAATTACACAATAAAAGTTGTCAGAGTTTTACTGCCTCTAGTTTGTATTTCTTTTAGAAACTGCACTGATGTATTTATTGGGATGTATTTCTCACTAAAAAGAGCACCCAGATATGTTTATGCCATGAGACCTGGTAGGTTTATTGTAGAGTTTTGTTTCTCCTTTCATGCTAGCTTTAATCACTGCACAAATGCCAGAATTTTTCAGTTTAAATGCTATGATTTGTAAACTTATTAATTATATCAAAGTCATTCATGTCCATCTGTGGTTTAAAAAAAAGTTAAGTAAAGTAAGGTAAGGTAAATATTAAATGAAAAATAAATGTTAAAAAAAAGAACTTATGTTCACATTTATTTGATATAAAAACTGTAAAAAACTGTAAAACTGTAAAATATTGCAATTAATAATATTTTAAAATATAATTAATTCCTGTAATGGTAACGCTGAATTTTCAGCAGCCATTATTGCAGTGTAACATGATACTTCAGAAATCATTCAATATGCCGACAACATTTCTTATTTTTATCAATGTTGAAAACAATGTTATCACTGTTTTGCCATTAAATATTTTGTGGAAGCAATGATACTTTATTTTATTTATTTTTAAAAGTTCAAAAGATTTCTTGATTTGAGATGGAAAACATTTTAAAATGTCTTTACTGTCACCTTTGATTCATTTAGTGCATTCTTGCTGAGCCATTTTCTGAGCCAAACAAAACAAAACTTTTGAACAGTATTGCGAGTTCTTTAGTAAACACAGTATGTACTCTGATGACGATAAGTACTCAAAAATAGATTTGGAGTGCTTGATCTAGATAATCAGGGTTTTTTGGAAAACTCCCTCCCAGACTGCCACTGGTGAGCACAGAAATAAAAAAAACAACCTACAAGCTCCCTCCCAACCACAAATGTCACATTAAGAACGTAAACAAATTCAGGTATGTCTGTGCGTTTGGTCCCTCGGGTGTCAATGTATTTCCTCAGGCTGTAAATATGAGCCTGTCATGGGGGTCTAAATGGGAGTTTGGTGAAGGAGAACATGTTGTGCAACCCATAACCCACACAGATGTCTCTTTCTCTCTCTCTCTTCTTTGTGTTGTATTCCTCGAAGGCTTAATCTTCAGCTGGAAGGGTTTTATACTGCTTAGTTTGGATGTGTTTTTGTGCATGCACTAGGGTAAGGAGCATAGATAGTGTAACGTCATCCTTGTGCATTTGGTCATGTTCCAGTCTCTTTGTCTGTTGGGTTTGTGTGTGTAGCTGTCCGGTCTTTCATCTCTTACCCTTTTCTTTGCTGTCATCTGGTAAAAGCTTTGGAGTGTGTGCTGTGAAGAGCAGAGAACAGGCTTTCACTGGAGGTGCTCAAACTAACATGACAGAGCTGGAGATGGGGAAACTGAGCTAAAAGAGCACAGGATGATGGGGAGGAGCTGTTTTAGCCTTACTCACGCATTACCTAGCAACCTTAACCGGAAATGCGCAGCTTTTATGAATGACACGTACTGTAGCAAACCATGCATGCTTTCAAGAGCATGTTTAAAGAATATAATAAATGAATGAGGTCCTTCAGTTTGTATAACTATGTTATATATACATATATGTATTTTTTTATAGAATACAGAATATGTATACTACAATATGTAGCTATACAGCATAAGTATGCTACTATATGTGGCTACTGAAAATGCATATTTTTCATCACAGGATTACATTACATTTTATAAATATATTACAACACAAAATTGTTATTTTAAATAATTATTAGTATTAGTATTATTATATGCTAAATATCCTTCAAATCTAACCCGATTCCCCTACTGAATTTGGAGATTGAAAGATTTGTGATTTCCATATGTTCTGTTCTTTCATTGCACTCTTGCCTATTTCTTTTACATTTCTGGAGTAATTCTGCTCCCTAGTGTCTGTCTCCCTTATTCCTTGCTGCAGGAAGAGATGAAGGAGACGGGGAAATATGCTTTGGGAAATATTTTGCTGCTGTGTAATCAACCTGCATATACACATGCCAAAACGATTATGAATACTTCGCTTCTTTAGGTTTGCTTTTGATTGTAGAATTTCTCCACACGCACAGCAAGTCAAATAAGGAGCACAGCACTTTGAAACATTCATAAGATATATAACGGAGCTCATAACTCATGTTGCTAAAGATTTTGCTTTGGTTCGGCATATGTGACTTTCATTTAATCTTTTTCTACTTGTCTTATTTCTTTTATAAAGTCATTGGACTTTCTCTTTTCCACCTCTGGTTATAGATCTCCTAATTTAATTTTGACCTTTCCATGTATTCACACCTATATCCCACAGACATCACAAAGGAAGAGAAAGTTGGTTTTTTTTTAGTTTCAGTTGAAAATTTGAAGGTTGTAATTGAAAGACTGCTGGAAGGGAAAGTCTGAAAATTTGATAATATTCATTTTTATGCTTCGGGTCACCCTAAGAGAATCAATGTAGACACCTTGATGGACTTGAAATTAAAAAAAAAAAAAAAAACAGACATTACTGTTTGTCCTAGTGTGACCATGACAGGCAGAAATATCTTATTTTCTTCCTTTCACAGCTGTCACCTGTTCATCTAGACTATGAGATGCTTAAAGATGAAACTGAAGCTTGAAGCTCTTATATTTGATTGGATTCTATTCCACTTGAATATATCTGTTGCAATTGCATTGCAAGAAATCTAAAGGGATTTCTTTTTCTTCTTCTTCTTCAAGTTTTGCCATTTTTACAGTAGCAATGAGCGATTCATTAATAGTCAATGTGTAGACAAAATAAAGCACACCAAGTTTGCTTTTCAATATCCTTTTCTTTCTCTCAAGACTCAGAATTCCTGGTTCCCAGTGCAGAGTAATTTGAGAAATCAGACCCTGCGGTGTTTTTAAACTAACCTACTCTTTTTTTTTTTCTTCATCATGTGACAATTTCCTCAATAGTAACTTTCGCCTAAGCCCAACCACACACACATACACACCCCGAGGACAAGAGCGATTAGGTGATACATCAGCCTGTCCTCTGCCAAGAAAGACAGGAAAGGGGAAAGCGATGCAGGAAGAGGGCAAGATCAGACGCTCTCTGTGTGTGAGAGGGCAAATTTGATTGCCAATTACTCCCAGATTAGATGCATCTCCATTTGGAGTAGATGGGTCTGGGGTAGCAGCCAGAGGCTATTTGACCTCCAATGATTTAGGGGTGACCCCTATGACCCGGAGAACATTATTCATATGATCAGTCTCAACCAGACAACAGATGCCGCTTCCTGTTTTAACTAAAAAAAAAGCACACGCACACACACATAAGGACACCCACATATGGATACGTTTTGAAGTACTAATTTGATAAACCTCTACCCTGATGGTACAGTAATACAATCACAGCCAGTCCCCTGAGATCAGTCCTAATGTGATCTTCAGATCCACTGAGATAACCAAAGAGTGTGTAAAAGTGGGCAATTGGATTATGTGGTGTCGCTAATGGCCCGATGTGCATGTTACAGGAAACAAAGGAAAAGATTTGCGCACTTGAAAGCTTTGAGGGAATTTAATCTAGCTGTATGCACACTCACTTGAGAGCTATTGTTAATAAAACAAGAAAAATTGTTGTCAAGTGCCAAGTCCTTGTTTTCAGTGTGCATGTGAAATCCTGTACTAGTGTCTCTGTGTCAGTTTGGAGTTTACTAGACAATAGGGTTGGGTAGCAAACTCTTTACTTTTAAGGGTACTAGCCGAATGGTATTGGTATTGGTACAACCGAGTATTGATTCACGTTAAATTTGGTAGTACCAAATTTCGGAACCTAAAAAAGCAATTGATCACTTATGTTACACGGAAGAGACAGAGAGAAAGACACTGTGACAAGAAATCACCCCTGCAACTCTTTAAAACACAACACACAGGGCAAACCGAAATATTCTGAAGCGTGGTTACATTTCTAGGGACAAATGGTTTCTGTGAAAACTTGGACAGGATTTACTGTGTAGCACTGAATGCCACAAAATTTGTAAAAGAAGGTCTGTCAATTCGATTTGTGATAGGAATTAGTGTATGTGAATATTATAATGCAAAATATGAATCCTGCATGTTCTATTCATATGTCCATATGTATGAATGAAGGAGATGCAATTTTTGATGACTATTTTTCGTGATGGCATGAACAAATAAACTTAATGAATCAGTTAAGGCCAATGATCAAATGATTCACTCATCTGAACCTCAATTGTTTCATTACTAATTAAATATGTTTGAACGAACAAACACTAATAAATACCGTCATTTAATGGCACTTTCTGGCATAATGGCATAAAAATCCACCAGTACATATATGCATATATACTGTATAGTAGTCATCATTTGAAGTGGATCAAAAAGTTTAGCAATGTTGGTTTTAGGTTTTAGGACAACTTTGAGATTGCAATTGGTAATTTTATTGCATACCTGCTGAATAAATAATAAAAATAAATAACTTAGTGATCCCAAAATTCCTACCTTCCATTTTACATTCAAAACACACTGCATGTCCATCCTTCATTCTTCAATCCATCCATCCTATCCTATCTAAAGAGTCATTCATCTTCTATTATTTATTTATTTTTTCATCTGGATGTAAAAATTGCAGAGGGTGTATAAGCAAAAACGATTGTCCCCTCCCTCTTATAACAGGCTTGTTTTTAACATCTCAAATACCTTTAACCGTGAGTGCCCGATGACGGTAATTGTAGCAGATGATTCAGCGCTCAGGTCAGGCTGTTGTGAAAACCTTGTCTTGATAGATGACCATGAAGAAAGATTCTGATTATCTTCCAAACCCTCTGGTCTTTTGTGCTTAGCTCTTCAGCACAAACACACAAATAAGCCCAGAACGCACAAGGAAATACACAAGCACACAAAACCTTTCTATAGAAGCATCGATGGAAAGCATACCATTCATCACTGGTAAATATGACAAACACAATCAGGGCATCATTATTCCACAGAGGGTTTAATGCGTGTAGCATTAGCAACATCGCACTGTTCATCTGACCATTAAATTCCACACGTGTCCACATGTGAAATGAAGGTTCAGAAAGTAAAGAATAAAGCGTGTGTGTAACGTGAAGATGAGAGGAATACAGAGACACTGGCTGATCGCCCTGCGGCGTGCGGTGGAGATTTCAGACTGAGCCGGAGCTAATGCTTAACACATTATCAAACATTTGCTGACGATGAGATATGGCCCTGAGGGAAACATGTCTGCAAAACAGATTTGACCCACGAGCTCTCCGGAATCGTCTGAAGTCACCCACAAACACACAGACGTTGGCTTGAACCTCATTAGAATCTGGCTACGGTCTTCCATTGAGGTAGTATTTCACAGTACATTTCATCACGTATCTTTATGGAAGGTATGATTGTATGATTTCAGGGATGTGAATCCATTCATGAGCAGGAGAAAGAGGGCTAATGGGGGAGAAAACAAGGGGAAAGACTGATATCACTCAATGTATCCATAACTAGCAAAACACTGCAGTCATGTTACTGACTGCTACAGACATTAAGGTATCATTATAAATCACAGATTAACTTTTAAATATAGCAACAGTTTGCACCTTTTTAAAATTTATTTAAGGTACTTCACATTTTAATGAACTATCTGCACAAACAACATTAAACTATATGTACTTTTCATCTTATATTTTCTGATATTTTTATATGTTAATTTTTTCTAAACAAAATGTCAAAAATCAGTAGGTTTAGCATTCACCCAAAATGTATTTTGACATGAAAAATGTTTTTATAAACTTTGGAAGTATTTTATTGCACTCCATTTTTAATATTTTGCGTGGGAATATTGGTTATCCAAATTCAGGCCATCTTAATAACAGTTCAGAGGTTTTCGAGTCTGGCCAACTGACTTTACCTAAACAGCAGGCAGGCAAACCACTTTATGCTGTTTTAAGATTATTTTCCTTAGCAGGGATGTGTGTTTTAAAGCAAATGAAAGCAAGTTAGATTGCAGGCAAGTTTGAGGTAGAAGAGGTAAGACAATAAATTCAAAGCGCTGTTTAACAGAGCTTGGCTGTGGATGTCTGACTTGCCAGTACGAGTTTGTCAGAGGCAGCATCACTACAGCTCTGCTGGGTTTGTCCTGAACAATAATGTCACCTAGCACCCCAATTGTCCACTCACCAAAACAGATCAGTGATGCAAAAGAGCAGTGGAAACAAACATGACTTATGCAAACAGAGAAAATGATATGCTGTCTTGCATGGATGGAGAAAGTAACCTGTCAGTCTTTGAATACGTGTAAAAGTGCTGTGTGAGCGGTTAAAGATTCAATTCGATCATTTGCTCATATGGCTTCTTTTTTTCAGTTCATTTAAAACTTAACTTTTTCTTGTTTTAGACTTTAGGCTGAGTGCTAATATTATAGAGAATATGCCTGAGAAATGTGGTCAACTAATTGTAATGACAATTTATGATTAGTGACTAGCCAGAGGGCCAAACATTGGTGTGCTTTACTGTAAATTAATCAAATGCTAATGTTTCACGACCGCTATGTACAGAGACCTAAACCACATTTACTCAACCCATATTGCAAGGAAAATTAAAATAAAGACTCGTCAACATAAAATACTTTGTTTCAAAAAACTAAGCAAACCATGCTTAGTTAGTTGCTTATTAGCATTGCATGCTACTAGAATATTAGCCATTTATTCATTCTAACTAAGCACGTTAATGCCTTATTCTACATCCCTAGTCCTACCCAATACTTAATAACTGAACAACTACCTTACTAAGTATTAACCCTCTGGGGTCAGAGGTCATTTTGGGGCCCTTGAGATGCAGTAGCATATTTCAGCTACTTATAACACAGTGTTGGTCAATATTTAATTATTTTGTATTCAGCACAAACCGTGCTACAATAATATGTGAAAAAGATGGGGAAAAAAAGTGTGGTTTGTGCGTGTTTGGGGGTGGAGTGGGATCGAACTCATAAGAAGCAAATGAATAACTTATTGAGGAAAAAGTCATAGCTAATAGTTAAGCATTACCTATTCTAAAGTTACCAAATATTTTCTTTGCTTTGCAAATGTATGTGTGCATTACTTGCTATGAAGTTATTACAGTTGCTTTGTCACAATTGTTTCAGTTTTTCAAATCAATCTTTATCTTTTCGGAAACAGTAGTTTGATTGTGCAGGCCTACATACTCCAGAGTGCTGTAGTGGTCTGTGGATCCTCCAGCCAAGCATCAGCAGAGAAAGCTGCCAAAACTTTCTGGGCGATGATGGCGAAGTGATTCAGTGTTATGCTTTCAGTGTAATGGGTGATATCAGTAGGGGTCTTTTTAGAAGAGGTATGAGGGGTGGAGATTTCAAGTCACACCAGATGGCAATGAATTTTCATTTGTGGTGAATAAATAGCAATTAAACAGTACATGAAAAGAGCAAGCATTGGTGGCGCCACTGAGCACTGGGGAAATTTAATCGGTTCACATCTGTTTTAATAAACATTAGCAGACTAATTGTGCTAGAGTGCAGGGGTGATAAAGAACAGCGTCTATCGTTGCGTCTCTCCATCAGTGTTGTTGTATGGCACTAAACAGGGAAACGTTGACAGTCGTTCCCAGTTTCCCCCAGACAGATTCAGGTCAAGTTGTACACCATTACAGATGTCTGCTTTAATTACCATGGAAACAGTACAGTCCCGTATACTGTAGTTTGGTTCCTTCTTCTTCTTTTGCATCCTCTTATAATCTTGTTTATCCCCCCATTCTCTGCCCTCTATGCACAAATAGTACTTGCCAAATGCAAAGTAAACAGTTTTCATTGGCAAAGTTTAAAATTGTATGAAAGATCATCTGAAACTTTACTGGCACAAACCAACATTTTAGTTAGTTTTTTTTGGCAAACATTTACAATGATAGAAATTAGTATAGTATTTTTTTTCTTTTTGCCTAAGCAAGCAAAAAAATTAAATAAAAATTATAAATTCTTCCTCATGCAATACTGTTTAAATATGTAACTTTATAAATAATTTATTGCAAACAAAAACAATGCAAAATGCAGTTTCATGGTTGGTATGAAGTATTCATGACAGGTAAACTTTACTCAATTCTGCGTTGGAACGGGAGGCAAAAAGTTAATTACGGACCTTTTTAGACGTTTGTGCTCTAGGTTTGACTGAAAAACAGCAGTAAGCCATTCATAACTGCTTCATAGAAGAGAGTGCGTTCACAGTCATGGACGTGAATTATTAGCGCGATGCCAGTGTCCGCAATGCATTCGTTATCTTCCATTCTGTTCCTAAGGAGCTCATTTATTATGTGTTAATGAGTTGTCGTTAACAGACCTTCAAGTACAGTATTGCTTAGCAATGCCAAAACACACTGAAGGCTCTGGAGTAATGGGAAAATGCTCAAGCCGAAAAGAAAGTCAGATAAAACGGCACGTTGAGTCAAAACCTTCTTACTTTCCAGCCACCTTAATGTGATGGAAAAAAATCTTGGCAGGAAGGTGCAAACTTTTAAGACGCTGTTATGTGAAATCTGTGTGTTGTATGAAAGCTATTTCATCCGTGAACTTTGAAATATAATAAATTGAGGCAGCAGAGGAAAATGGACTGATAGGCAGCACAAAATATTAGTCATAGTAAATATGACTTCAACCCTGTCTTATGAGCAATTCCAGAAATACAGATGTGACACTTGCAGTTAAATCATGAATGCAATTTATCTGAGAAAGTAACTGCCATAATTACTCATGTTTTCCTATAAAGCTACACATACCAAAAAACAAAAAAGTATATGCTAGTTTAAGGGTTTTCCCTCTCTCTTTCCTTAATTTCATTTTAAATACAGAAATTATTTTTTGAGACATTTCTTTTCATATATTATATACATTTGTTATGAGGTGTCCTCATGTTGTCAACAAATACTGCCATAAATGGGGGTGTTGTAGTAAAGCTTTGTTATAGTAGAAGGATTATGGAATAAACTTGAATGTCACATTTATGGGAACATTTTGAATAACAGTAATTTCATAAATATGGCCCTCAAAAAATAAAATAACATAAATAATAATAATAATAATAAAATAGTGCTGTTATGAAAAAAGTATTTACCTGATATAATGTGGAAAAAGTATACCCAGTTAATTTGATCCTTTAAAAGCCATGGTTGACAATAACTTTGTTGCTGCCAACCTCAAGTGGATCATGCATTTTCTTTCTCGCAATATTTCATTATAGCTTTTAAAGGCAGTAACATATAGACCTCAATTGACAATTATTAGTAAACACTTCATATTCTTCATATTAAGTTTAGCTCGATATATTCTTGGAATTGGCCTTATCCAATGTTTTCAGCTGAAACGCACTTAAATGCTGTGTTTTTAAATCAAAAAGTAGTTTTTAATTTATGGATGGAGAGGTCAGCTTACTGATGGTCTTTCACTTTTCTATTACAGCGTTGAATAAGTAAAACATTAATCAGTTGTTAAAACGGGCAATTGTGGACAGTTAATGACTCACAGAGCGTATTGAATAGAACAATGTGGCTTAGAGCAGCAGCTGCTGATTGTTTCATTGACTGACACAATCACGGAAATGAGATACATCAGGTATAAAAGTGTATTCATCTCCTTTCCGTTCAGCGACGGTTTCACATCAGCGTCCGGCGATGATTATCTATTCAGAGAGGTGTTATTGCGATAGGATGAATGGGGGAATCAGCAATCTTGGGCAAGGCCGCGAGACGGGGGCATTTCACACCCTCATCTTCCTGACAGACATATAGATCCTGAATATCTGCTCCCACCAGCTGGTGTGTGGCATTTTATGGGGTTAAGCACTTTGTGAGATTGTCGGGTTCACTGAGAGTGTCACCAGACAGTTTCACAGGCGCAGATCATGGGGTGAAGTTGTTGGGTGGATGGAATTAAGTTGGATTATGCTGTAACATCCAATACGTCCATTTCATTGAGGATAAAAAGGTTGGTTTGGGGTGCTTTTGTGTCAAGCGCTTTTGGTGAAAAAGTACACATTAGCCATCACTTTCACATATTTGAGAGATTTTCATGTGGCTCTTTGCCACTGCAAACAAAAGCATAGTACAGAATAATTCCTGGCACTGCCTAGAAGTTTTCAGCAGAGAGCAGGTTTTGTTTTCTTATACACGTGTGAATTGAGCTGCTTTTGTCTTGAAGTCACCACCTCGCATAACCTTGTGTGAGAGACGTGACGAGGCCATGAACAATACTCCTAGGTTTGTATGAAGCGCTTTATCAAATAAATGTATTAACTTTGGCTGTGAGAAATGTTAAGGTCTCCCATTTTCTGTGCAGGACTGATTTAATGACATTTTGTCTTATTCAACAGGAAATGTGCGGTTAATCATGAACGAGCAATCGCTTTACTTCTATGCAGTATGTAAAAAATTTGCCCAGCTGTGAGCAAAAGATGTGATGTCAAATATGTCATTAGCCATAACTCAGCTTAAAGATTTCTTTCCTTGTTGACCTCTAGACGTTTTGCTGTGGACTGATGCATTTTTTTTCAATGGCATAAAAAAGGGAAACTTTGAATTTTACAGTTATTTTCTAAATGCACATGACATTTATAACATCTTTTTAATTTTTTTATTTTAATCAATCACAGTGATGACATGCACCCAACATGTACAAAGTGTTTTTCTTTCTGCCTTAGAAAAAGTACTATGATCATTTCACTGAGAGGATTTTTAACAAAAATTTTTTTCCACCAGTATGTTTATATGTTTTCTTCTTCTGTCTAAAGTTTGAAGCCTGTGAATGACTCGTGTTACCTTGAGGCTTAGATAGATAGATAGAGATAGATAGATAGATAGATAGATAGATAGATAGATAGATAGATAGATAGATAGATAGATAGATAGATAGATTTCTTTTAGAAGTAAATTTATTAAAAATAAAAAAAAATATCACATTTACATAAGTATTATACAACAGGTGCTCAGGTGCCTCCAATTTCTCTTGATCATTGCTGAGATAATTCTACACCTTGATTGGAGTCCACCTGCAGTAAATTAAAATGATTGGACATGATTTGAAAGACACATACCTCTCTATAAAAGGTCTCACAGCTGACAATTCATATAAGAGCAAAAACCAAGCCATGTGATCAAAGGAACTGCAGAGCTCAGATACAGGAGATCTGAGCACAGATCTGAGGAAGGCTGCAAAGAAATTTGGCTGCACTGAAGGTTCCCATGAGCACAGTGGCTTCCATAATTCTTAAATAGAAGAAGTTTGGCACAACCAGGACTCTTTCAAGAGATGGTCACCAGCCAAACAGAGCACTTGTTGGAAAAGGGCCTTTTCTAGATTGGTGACCAAGAACATGATGGTTGCTATAGTTGAGCTCCATGATCATATATACAGATGGGAGAAACCTACAGAAGGCCAACCATCACTGCAACTTTTCACTGATCTGGGCTTTATGTCAGTGAAGCCAAACTCAATCCTTTCTTCAGTGAAGAGATGAAAACACACTTGGAATTTTCAAAATAGCACTTTAAGGACCATCAGACTCTGACAAACAAGATTATCTGGTCCACTCATCGCCTGCAGAGAACCATCCCAAAATTAAAATGTGCTGGTAGCGCTTAACAGTGGAAGGGACTAGGAGACTGATCAGGGTTGAGGGAAAGCTGAACAAAGTGTACAGAGATATCCTCAATGAAAACCTGTTCGACTGCACTATGGACCTCAGACTGGGCTGAAGGTTTACCTTCCAACCTGACAATGACCCTAAGCACACAGCCAAGGCAACACAGAGTCCAGAGTGGTCCAGCCAGAGCCTTGACTTGAACCATATCCATAACCATATCTCTGCTGTCCTCCAGCGGTCCCCATCCAACCTGACTGAGCTTGAGAGGATTTGCAAAGAAGGATGGCAAAAAAATCCAATTCAGATGTGCAAAAGCTTATTACATATACTTGAGGCAGTAATTGCTGTCTGAGTTGCTTCAAACTAAGTATAGAGTAAAGGATCTGAATACTTATGTGAATGTGATTTTTATTTTTTTTTCTTAAAAAATGTACAGACATTTTCTAAAATTCTGTTTTTGCTTCATCATTGAGGTACAGAGTGTAAATTATTGAAAAAAATTGAGAAAAATAATTTAAAAAACTGTAGTATCAGGCTGCAGTGAATACTTTCTGAATGCATGATGAATTGATAGCTAATCTTGTCTTTCTGCTTAAGTTACACATAGTACATACAAATGTGGGTTTTTTTCTGTGTGTGTATAAAATGGTTGATATATTTGTAATAATATGTTTGCTCCTACCTCTTGTCTCCAACTTTGAGCAAACGTTGAGTTTTGTATGGCCATGCTTATCTACAGAATCCTATTTCGAAATCACCTGCTAGGTGCTTCGAAATCCTGGCACAGAAAAATAATAAGGCAGTACACCTGTAACCACCATCAATGGCACCTCTCATGCACTCATATCTAATGCATGCTGTCATTCTGATGGATTCAGATGTGCTCAAATGAGCTTATTAAAGTATCTCACCTCCTACAGCGTTTAGCTCTGCGGCACACCATCTGAGTATCTGATTGGCTATTGCTCACCAAGCAAATTTATCTTTGATTAGATAATTCATTCCCAGTTTCCAGAGAGGAACACAGCATGCTCTCTCCCTCTCTCTCCAACGCTGACACACTTTGACAAGGCATGTATTTTTTTCTCTTTAAAGCGGCTGTGCTCCAGTGATTAGAGCCGGAGCATTTTAATTAACTTCATCTCTTTATCTCTGCGGTAAAATTAACGTCTCTTGTTGCGTTTGCCATGCCGTATGCCTACGTAAATTTACACCTGGCCCTGTTTGCCATGTCGTCTGATTACATTTGCAGCAGGGTGGGTGGATTCTGTCACTCGCTCTCTCCTGACTTCTCCGTTCTGCTCACCCATGACCAATTCAAACTTTATTCAATTAATTGTTAAGTCTCTTTGTCTGGATCATTTATTATAAATAGAATCTCTTTTTTGCCCTCTTTTTGGCCTTGTTGATCAAAGGAAGTAAATGCTTTGAGAAATAAGATTTATTTGGCCTGAAATGTGTTCAGTGTATTGAGAGATTCTGATGTAATTTGGGCACCAGTCATGGATCATATAAAAAATGCTTGCAAATCCACATAGTTGCAGTCCCGTGAGATTACCCATGTGTCAGTTGTGCTCGGGTGTGGGTGGGCATTGATACCAACTCAATAAATCATCCCTGGTCGCCAGCGCTGCTGAGAGCTGTTAAATTTCTTCCTCTAGTTTTGACAAATGGCTCTCAGATTGCTGTGGGGGACAAACTGGCAGACAGTGTAAACTGTTTCACTTTTCCCCCATTCACTCTTTCCTTCTTTCTGGTTCTTGGTCATCAGCTCTGGGCTCCATTGTAGCTGGTAAATCACTCCGCAACTCACATTCTCTTTCTCTCTCTTACTATCTATCGGTCTTGTTGCTAGATACTTCAGAATAAAACAGTTCTGGGAACTGAAGAATGTTGTTCAAAGTCCTTGTGAATGGCTGTTTGCTACCATTTTGCTTTTGTAGTGTGACATATTTCTGAGTGAAACAGGATATTCAACAAGAATAAAAAACATATATGGGGTTTCATCCATCAGAAATTGATTGGATTGCGAAAAGTGGGTACCCAATGCCAATATGGCGCTAGACTGAATGGTAAAATGGTGCTTAATAGTCCAAGAGTCCAAAAAAAGTAATTTCGATAGGCATTTATTTTCTTCAAAATAACATGTATCAATAAATAATTTTAGAATAATAATATCAGGAAGATGCGTTTGGCTAATTTTCCTCAAAAACACGTTTTGATCAATCTCCAAAAAACTATACTCACCCCAATGTCATACTAAAACTGACTTTTCTGTTGAACAAAAAGAAATACATTATAATAAATATTTCAATTGTTTTGTCCATACAATGAAAGTCAGCGGGGTCCAAAACATCACTGAAGCAAGCTGATTTTCATTGAATACATGTTTATTTTCTTTGTGTTTCATAGCCATACAGTTTTGAAAAGGCACACATGTGAATTTTTTGTTGAACTATCCCTTTAAATGTGCCTTTGATCTACTCCATATGCAAATATAACACTTCTGTGATTATACTAATGTTGGGCAGTGAAATGCTACAGTGTGTTGTCCCATATGGCAATTAATGTTTGAGTTTAATGAATTCTCAATCCACAAGTCCCATCTATGATTTCATGCTTATAAAATCCCACACACTAAATTTCATTTGGGAATAGTAACATTTATCATTTGAGGTGGTTTGAATGATCCTACAGCTGTCTAATCAGAAAAAAAGAATGGTGTGTAAATAAGCACTTCATAGCGACTAGTGCATCCACAGATGAACCTAAAGAACATTTCAGTTTAATTCAGTCACTGACTTCCTCTGCACAGCATCGAATCTCTATAAAACATAGTGGTTTGCATTTCTCTACACGTATGATTATGGCAGCTATTCATTAAAATGACTTTATAGGAGTCGAAGTGTGCAAATCCTTACAAGGAAATAAACTTTCAGACGGCAAAATTGTCAGGGTTTCCCAAAGCAACAGGAAGAGTTCAAAGACTCTCCGATTGTTCAGCAACTGTCCAATGGCATAAAAACTAAGATTAAAGGTTAATTTCCGGTTTCATAACCAGTCATCCCTTGATCACAATCTATCACAATCTATCTAGCTTTTGCATTTTCTTCACTTGGGTTTCACTTACCCATGCAAATCTTTTAAGTTCCTTGTCTCCTTTGTAATCCCTGTATTTTTATGCTCACCGGCATCATGTCACACTTTAAACCCACTGATTGATGATGTATTGATCATGATGCTTTTCTTCAAGAGGTTGCTGAGTAGACACTGCCTCAATTCAAAGGCCTTATCTTTCCCCAGCAGCTTGTCAAATACGAGGGTCTTATTTATTTATATATAACTGAAAAAGGGTGAATGGTGAATCTTTCTAAACACCATTACATTTGTCTATCATACGCTAGATGGTGTAGTGTGGATACAGAAGGTTTTATTTTGAAATTAGCTGTTTTTATCTTCTTCAACATCTGTCGTCCAACAAGCATATTTGAGGAGCGTCATGCTTCGGTAAAAGCAAAAGTAATTACTCATTTTTGCCATTTCGACATCTTTTAAATCCTTTTTTTTTTATAATCATAATGGCACATGCTGCTCTTTCTAAGAAGCCTTTCATTCAAACCTTTCTTTTCCGAAACTCCCTCGCTCTCTCATCTCAGTCCCTAACCATTTTGGAGCTTCTTTTTTTTTTTTTTTTTTTTTTGAGAAATGGATGAGGCAGTAAATTATATCTAAGGAGATGACATATCCCCTTAATGTTCAATTTTGGGGAAGATTGGTATCTGCTGGATAACGGAGAAGAGACTAATTTTTATGTGCTCTTTCGATTTCATTTTCTCCTTTATTTCTTTCCGTTAATTTACTATTTCGCTCTTCCTCTTCTTTGCCTTCTTCCTTTCCAACTTCCCTAAAAAACACTTGAAGCTTCTGACTGTAGCCTTACAATTAGAGTTTTCATTTTTGTAGATTACATCCCTACTCTTTTTCTTCACCTAACCCATGCAGTTGGCATCTCCCTCTGCCCACTCATCCGTTTCTGCCATTTTCTGTCAGGATTGTGCCTCTTGCCCATCAGCAGGGTAAAGTAATCACCTCCATCATGTCAAAAAGCTGATCCAAGTTACTCTTCGAAGAAAGAAGAAGATGGACTGAGGTGTGGCGAGAGGAACAAGGCCGGGATTGCTGTAGATTTGAGATCCAAAGAGCTTTACCACCGATGTTTTAGTATTCTGATCCTTTCATTTGGACACACTGTATCAGGAAAAGGGAGCAGGGGGTATTGTTCGTGATTGTGGTGCCACTGACGTTTTCTCCACTCTTTAGCTTGGCCTTGTTGAACTGTAACTGTGAAAGGCCTGTCGTCATCGAAAAACGTCCTATTATGGTCGATGGCTGCAATACACCACCCCCCCTGGTGCTCACTCGCCCCAAATCTGCTCGAAAATATCGTTTCATCTCTTTCAGCAGCATGTCAGTTCTCTCAACAACTGGGCAAAAGTGGGAGGGAGGTGAAAAGATGGTGCTAGATTGAAAAAGAACATTAGAGAGAAAAGCAGCAAAGGACATTGTTGTCATTTCACTGGATTAGCCACATTGAGCTATCCCACTGCTGCATCAGAGTTCAGTCGAGTGTGTCTTTTCCAACGAGGAAAATGAAAACTTAGAAAATCTGTCGCCAATCTAAACCAAACATTTCATGAAAGATGCATACCTCTTTCATAAGCATTTCATTTATTTATGGCTATGGAATTAATCAGATTTAAAAAAATCTTTACTTTTCTACTACCTCTTCACTCTTTGAATTCTTAATGCCAGTCATTTTGGATTAAATTTTTTCTTTTTTCATAAATGAGGGGGTTAGACTCCTAAATGTGATGTGTTCCTTTTGGGAGTGCCCTTCTTCTAGCAGATATACTGTATGTGTATATATATATATATATATATATATATATATATATATATATATATATATATATATATATAAATTTTTGTACTCTTTAAAGTGTATCCATATATTGTCACCATCAACCACAGTGACAGTGGCAAAAAGACTAAATGGCAGGATTACTTTTTAGCGTGAATGCTGCAACAGAACAAACAAATCATGTTGCGATTGACTGTACAAATACATTTGTCAAGAAATCAGTGGTATATTTTTACAGACTGCCCAAACTTACAGAAAAAGAGAAGCAAACGGATCCCTCCAATTTACAGAAACAAATGGGCTCCGGGCAGTGAAACACAGATTTGCAGTTATCATTTTATGTTAATATGTTGAAATTTGGGGTAAAATCATACCCTATATATTGTATTGAAAACTTATCGATTCAATATTTATATTATATTTGTACTTTGCATAAATGAATGTTTTCAAATAAGTAAGGACATTGACTTGATTTATTATGAGTATATATTTATATGAGTAATCGGATTTAGATAGACTTATTTTGTATTTACATAATGCATTTACAGGGAAATTTGCTTTGTTTCTCCGCTGCATAAGCATTAGGCATATTTAAATATCAGGAAATAAGCTTTCTGCGTATCAAAATATGTGGACCACTGGATTTCTCATAAGTTACTGAGTCTCACAACCTTCATACAACTGATTATTGTTTATTATACTAGCTCCCTATTAAAGGAATTAGTTTGTACAGCTCCCTATTAAATCCAGTCATGCAGCAGGCTCTTTGGTTACTGGGTCAGGGGGCGTGTTCTGGTGAGAATGAGAAGGAGATCAGTGCACACCTTCTTTTTTTACAATGTAAATAACAATAAATAGCTGCTTATTTGTTTCTGGATTTCTCACTGATTTAAAGCATTTATTTGAAATAAGCATCTTGTGTCAGATTATAAATGGATTTAATATCACATGTCATCAAGTTCATGAGTACTTGATGAATGCAATACTGACTTTCTTTAATAATAATAAGTAGACTGTATGCAGATGCATTTCCTACTATTAAAAAATATAGCTAGAATAAAACAAATGACAATAAATTCCTTTTTTTTTTCACCTGCCAAAATTTTTCTGACCACCTTGTGGACCCCCCGGGGAGTTTTAAAACTTCTGTGCTTGATGAATAAATCAATATGTAAAATACCTCTCATTAACACTGATTTCAGAGAAATTTGAGGGACCCCAAGGGTCAGCGTGATGGAGAATAATCTACAGATCTAACCCCCTCAGAGAAACGTCACAGCCAGTCAGTCTGACCCTATCCATGAACTAGCTTTGCTTGTTTGTCAACACAAGTTACCACTTTGGGCCTTAAACAGGAGGCACGGAGAAGGACGACAAAGATATAAGGATAAAAATAAAGTGACATAGATAGCAAATAAGATCTCCTTCATCTTCATGTGTTCCACTGAACTGTCTGTAACCTCACCTTCTTCCAGACAGGCAGCTAGAGACCATGAATCTTTAAAGTGTCTCACCACAGCAAAGGATAAATAAACATCAGCAATGAGAAGTCTGCCCCTGTCCATTTATATGTTTGGGTCCTCTAATCTGACTGGCTGAGAGAAGTTCTTGCATTTTTTTTAAATAAACATATTATTCTGTATATTTATTTATATATAAAATATAAAAATGCATATAAATATATATATATATATATATATATATATATATATATATATATATATATATATATATATATATATATATATATATATATATATATATGTCATATGTTATCATGTTTTCCCCTAAAATAAACTAAATGTTTTAGTGTTAAAGACATATTTATAACTAAATATATTAAAAGATTTAAAATACATTAAAATAAAGCTGAAAAGCAAAGAAATGTTTAATAATAGTTTCATCTTGACATAACATCTTACCATTACCCATTATCCACAATGCACTGCAAACCTGAAAAAAAAAAAAAAAATCCAACCAAAACAGTTCTAATAATCCCAATACCAACTCAGAGACACAGAGACAATCATTTGGGAAACACTGTGTGTGACAAAAACAACTTCTGTCTTCAAATCCTTCCTCATTCTTCACCATACCTTAATATAGGTTGGCCCCATTGCGTGCCCTTTCCATACTAAATAAAAGATACCTACATACTAAAAAAAGCTACCTACATTGAGCCCTACTTAAGGAGGTCAGAGTCACTGACTGCTTGTTAGAGAGATAGCAGGGTTATGAGGCCATTATTAAACATGCTGAGGTTGGTAAACTCAAGGTGCTATAGACTATCTGTGTCTTGGGGGGAATAAATCATGTAGAGGTTAGGGACATAAACCAGAACAGCAGAACTGCTGAGTCCAAAACCTTCTGGAAACATCATCAAGTGGAGAGACTTCCATGGTTTTCCTTCCTACTGTATATTCAGCTCACTCTGGTGTCACTGTTTAATACATGGTGTGGCAATCATATAGCTATACTGGCCTTTTTGCACACAAGCTTTGGACATTTATGGCAGCAGTAGGATTTCATGTCTTTTATATGCCCAGGCACAACATGCGACACATATACAACCCTTATAGTAGTCCCCTCCAGGCCTGGTGAAATGGGGAAGTGTGTGTGTGTGTGTGTGTGTGTGTGTGTGTGTGTCAGATGCAGAGGACAAACCACCTGTCCCCATTCCCTCTCTTGTCTTAACAACAACACCACTTCTCCACTCTCAGAGTGATATGATAAATATAACAAAATGTAAAAGAAATGCCAAAAATAAAGAGTAAATGTCCTCAAGGACACTAAACAATGGTCCACTTCACAAAAGTAAATGCCTTTTAAAACAATCTTTTCAAAAAGATTAAAAAAAAAAAAATTCTTATAAACACTAACACTTTTTAAATACATTTTAATATCAAGGGCTCGTGAATGATCTGAACGTTAAATCTAGCCTCATGAATATTAATTAGGTGGCATAATGTTCAGCCATTTGTCCTTGCTGAAAGGCAGGTCACTAGCCATAGCAAATTGCTTCACACTCATTCAGTCAGAAGCATGGGCCTACATTTCTTTTTTTATTCTTTACTTTGGCTAAAACTCTTTAAATATAATCATTTCCCAGAAAATGAGGGGATGGTCTTAGTCATTTGTAAAAGTGGGCGGGACATTTATAATGGATGTTACATCCCTAGTTCACATAGTAATTTATAATCAGTTTGTCAGATGTCTCCTAGTTCTACAAAAAATGGCCCAAGCAAAGGTTGTGAATAAATTTCTGCTTCTTATTTTGCTGCTGTGCTTGTAATACTTGCCTAAATGAGCTCAGAAATGGTGCACAATCAATTACGACAAGTCGATTTTAAACACAGGATTGCAGCACTCCTTACTAATTAGATTTCAGAGCACTATCTGTGTATAGTCACATTAGTTAATTAGATAGCAAGCTATTTTTATTTTTAAAAAGTTCTTATTTGAACTTATTTCTTAAGTTCAGTGAATGTGTATGGGGGTGTAAGGCAAGATGAGTTTTTTTTATTTGCGTATAATATATATATATATACACTTTATGTATGTCGTTCACATATATTCATTGTCTTTTGATTGTGCTCTGCCTATTTAGCAATTAAATTGATTATTTAGAAATATTAAAATATATAGTTTCTCAAAATCCCAAATTTCTGTGTGCAATTCAGTTTCACAATTTTATTTATTTTTTTGCTCTGTTCCTTATTTACCACAGTGCATTTAATTCTGAGTTTTCTGTATTATTGACACCATCACTAAATGAAACGACTTCATTGTGACATACAGATCAAGGAATCAATTTAAAGGATCAATAGTGTGCCTATTAGACAAAGTTATTATGATAAAACAATTAACTGTCTGCCAACGACTTCTGATCAATAAACTATTAAAAAACTAAGTTTTTATACGATGTGGGTATTGTTCCATGTGAAGCTGCTGTTGTTTAGAAGAGATTCTATATCAATTAAACTGGCTTTTTATTGATGAATGGTGTGACAGACAACCTGCCTCCTCTCCAATCATCATCAGCCTAGGCCCAGCCATCAGCATCCAGACTCACAAGAGGAGCTTTTGTCCAATAGGATAACTAGAAATGTAGCTTTTTGGCAGCGTATGATGATTTGCACCTGGTGATTACTGAGATTAACACAACAGCAGTTCTTGTTTCTGTTGGCTTTGATATGCCATTGAACATTACTATAAAAGTGCCCTTCATGCTTGTATTATACCACACTGTTTTCGCAATGTTATTGGCACTAAATTTAGAAAATGAAATTATTAGAAAGGACAGAATGTAGTATGCATGCTGCCAGATAAATGTGACAAATGTGTCCTTTAAATAATTGTAATAGACAATATATAGACACACACACATACACATACACATATACATACTGTATACATGCCTTCAAAATAGCAGCAATTCTTCTAGGTAACTTGTAGGTTGTTCCAAACATCTTGGAGAACTAACCACAGATCTTCTGTGGATGTAGGCTTTCTCACATCCTTCTGTTTCTTCATGTAATCCTAGACACACTCGATGATGTTGAGATCAGGGCTCTGTGGGGGCCATGCCATCAGTTCCAGTTCTTCTTGTTTTTCTTTACACTGAAGATATTTCTTAATGACTTTGGCTGTATGTTTGGGGTCGTTGTCCTGCTGCAGAATAAATTTGGGGCTAATCATACACCTCCCTGATGGCATTGCATGATGGATAACTATCTGCCTGTATTTCTCAGCATAGAGAACACCATTAATCCTGACCAAATCTTCCAAATGTTCCTCACCCAGTTTTAAGCCTCCTACACAGCTGTTTCTGTTTCAGTTCATGACTGGGTTTCGACCTGCATGTGACATTGATGATCATTAGCATTGTTTGGTTTAAGTGGTTCTTCATACACCTGACTATAGTCCTACAAAATCTCTGAATTTGTGCAAGTGTACCTGTAAGAATTGATGCTGGTCTGAAGGCAAAAGATAGTAACACTTAATATTGATTTGATTTAGATTTTTATTTTTTTCACTCACTTTGAATTTTGTAAATTGACCAAAAATAAACAATCATTATTTATATTTCGGAAAGCATTCTTTGTTTACAGAATTTTTTTCACGCCTATATATATTGTAGTGGTAAGGTTGTACTGCTCATTAGTTTTCTACGTTTTGATTGCTAAAAACTGTAGAATTTACTCATCGGTGACTAACCTCGGTCCAGTATCATTACTTTTTTATGTTTAGGATAAATATGAATGGTTATTCTGTGGAAGCCTCTACTCTGCAAACACTTCCTGAAGAGAAGGTCAGAGATCTGCTTCTGTATTTTTGGAAACACTCAACTAAAACATTTTGCCAGTCATTTCAAATGTTAGTGAACTTCAGAATGCCCTTATACACTTTCTTTACATGCCTGAAATAGCACAGAAATATGCAGTTTCACTGCCCCCATACTTCTTACCACATGAGTGCTAGAGGATATCGCACATGTATGTGCTTGACTATATGGTCCAATGAGATGAATAAATTAAATATTAATATGGTACAAATGGACATTGAATTCTCTCTCAGTAGCATACATATAATGGCTTTCTGCAGTCACGTTTTATCATCTTTTGCAAAGGTCACATACAGCTGTATGAATGTGATATTGCTTTTTAAAAATACGGCTAGTTATTTTGTGTAGGTTTCTCCACCAGCATAAGTTAATAAACACAAACAGTGTTTCCTCCCTTTGAATGGACAGCTTGGGTGAAGTACTAATAAAGATGGTCACTTGTTTTGCTCATCAATGATTAAGTGTTTTAAATAAATGGACAGTGGAGAGTTCAGCTAAATCAGCTGACCTTTTGGAGAAATGGAAGTAAAATACAATAAATACAAAACACAGATGTCTATATTTTATTAAGCATGAAAATAAATAAATTGGAAGGATGGCTCTGTTTGGTCAAAAGCTCCGTACTGGAAGCACAAATATCCTTTTAACAACATTTATTTCCAAGTGTTTTAAATCCAACATCCAGGCAAATGTAATGCTCTGCCTGAGAGAGAAAAAAAATTCCAGTTCTTATTTCATGAAGGCTGGTTTTGACAGATTATTTTTACAATATTTGAGGAGTGACATGGAGGCTAGGGAGGACAGAATAAAAGATAAAATATAGAAACCCTATAAAATGCATCATTCTTCTTTTCTTTTACAGCACCATGACTACTGCCCAAGTGTTTCCCAGATCTGTGCTCTTTACAGGTTTGCATGTGTCTGTGCAGACAAGATCACGGCCTGCAAACATGATAAAGTCCTGAGGTGAAGTGGAAGGTGTGGAGGAATAAACAATGATTATAAAGCAGCAAGTTTAATCCCACCTGCTTCGGAAAACTCTTTTCCTGAGCCTCCCTCGCAGAGACAACTGAACCGACAGAAAGCCTTCCTATACCGGTTATCGGTTTCATTATTTTGGAAGGTGTTGCGAAAATATGCAAAGGAGAGCTGTGACTGTCCCCTACATGTCCCGTCAGGGGTTTACTGTGATCTCTATCTGAGCAAACCCTATGACAGAAGAAAACTATGGTCAAGAAGTAAATTAGGTCTTCAGGGCAGTGGATTTTTTTCTGTCTTCTAAGATTTCTTTCTTTCCTTCTTTCTCCATCCATCCATACAAATTGTCAAGTGATATTTTTATTACCTAAAACCTATACATAAAATAAAAAAATGTGAACTGCTTTTTTTCAGTTGTACTTTATATTTAATGTATGTATATTTTATATTTATTATATTTATATTGTATATTTATATATTCAGTTACTAATAAATGAAGCTTCCTATTCATAGTGGATTTTTACGCCTCCGTATGTGAAATATTCAGATCACACACACATTAGCTCAATGAGCAAAAGCCTATGTGCTGACTGCTAGTGTTCACTCTGGAGAGTTCAGTTTGCAGTTCTACATGCCAGATTATTTTAACAGACGTCAGTCATTTCTTTTTTGTCATGTTATACATTACCGTCAGGGAGTTAATCTAGCCCCTAGCATAGTTAGCATGCTAACTCTCAAAGGCTGAATGAGGGTGTGTTTAGAAACCCAAAAACAAAGAAGCCAGAGCTCCTTGAAGAATAGCTAGATGAAAAGCTGACATGGAAGAGTGAAAAAAGAAGACAAGGCAGTCGAGAGATGTGAGAGAAACAGAAGGGTGAGAAATAGATGAGAGGGTGACGAGAGACGCCAAGTGGGAGACACGGAGGAGCAATTTCAGAAAAGTTCAGCTTGTTTTGTTCTTTCTCGCAGTTTTTTTTTTCCTTCCTCTGGATGAGATTTGGCAGTGTATGCGCCTGTTTGTCTGCTCGGCGGGACATCAAAGGTAGTTGCAGTGTCACTCTGTTGCTAAGGCACCCTGGTTAGATATCATTTTTCCCAACGATGCCTGTCAGCACGTTGGCCTTTAAAGTCATATTTTGTTTTGAGCGGGAGGAAGGCAACTGAAAATTGAGAGATATAAAGAATTGTAAAGGTATCGTTGGCATTTGGATTGAACTGAGAGATGAAGCTCAGCTTAATGCCGCAGTCAAGATATGGCAGACATTTGGGTTCCTGTCAGCACAGTGGCATTACATGTCAGTCATTTCAAAGTACCAAAAGAGCAACTGGAATGAGCTTATGGCTTGTCGGTCTGATGTGTGGCGGAATGACCTGTTCAATATTAAAATCAACTACCAGTTATGACGCAGCAATATCAAAATTGTGCTTGCAGTAACATGCTGCAATAAGGAGTGAAGGGCCCTTTTCAATTGTCCCTAAAACACTAAAATGCATGAAACGCTAGTACAGCTCTTTTCTAAACATCAGTTTTTATCTTATTTTACTATGATTTATATATTGAAAATACAAAGTATAATATCTAATTATATTTTAGTGATTTAAGCATTTATAAATATACACTACAGAAATGCGCCTATTTATTATATTTTACTTATTTTCACCAAATTTCCCATGTTACTGTTAGGTCCCGTGTTCCCACGATATCTAGCCAGTCATGATGAAGATGTATACATTTCAGTTTCATCAGGCAACAAATTTTACAGCTACATTATTATTATTATTTCAGCTAACTTTACAGCTAGTCACTAGTCATAACAATGCATATACAATAAAACACAATTATATATAAATAGTCAATTTGTTTTTTCGACACACGCACACAGACATTATTTCACAAACGATAAGTGAATAAAGAATTTTGCCATGTCCATCGCTAGTGGAGTGTGAAGTGTTGGTGATTTCAGAGGCCCCAAACGTTTTTACCAAATAAATATATTTAATGCGTACTGTAAAAAGCATTTAGTTAAAAACCATAAAAATGGATATGAAGTAGAAGTGACTGATTTGCTTTCTTTAAAACTTTTGCTGATCTTTTTCAGACTCTATGTTTAGGTTTGGAACTCTTGACACAGAAAAACATCTTGCATTTACTGAGCACTAAATTGATTCGGTTCATGAAGAGTGTTTGCCTCACTTGGTTAATTGCTTCTCACAAAGAAGGCAAACAGAGTTACACTGGTAGCAAATATCCATTTTGACTGTTTGAAAGCGTGCAGATTCTGTGCTCCCTTAAGAATTTGTTTTCCTTATAAAAGAAGTGCTTAGAATAGTCAGAGCTTTTAGAGGTTCAAGCATCAGAGTTTTTGAATAATTGCCCCCATGCTGAGAGCATATATGCACGTACACACTACACACAGAAAGGAACATGAAGTACTTTGTTCCTTCATGTCCTCTAAAGGGGAAGGTAATTGCATGTAATTGTAGTTTCTAATGATGGGCTTGCTTTCTGTAGAAACGAAGCAGCCGATGCCAGCTGTTATGGCCAAACTCAAGATAAAAGAAAATCATTAAGCAATTTCATCAAGGTGTATTGCTATACAGAGGAATTCGCTTACACGCACACAAACACTCACCTAAAACACACAACAGATTCTTACCAAAAATTAAATCTGCGGTGCTGGAGGAGCTAATCAATATTGAACTAAATGGTAGACTATGAATTCATTAACTTTTGCTTGTTCTCATATCATGAATACCAATGTACTCATGCTTGATCTGTGCTACATACCTCCAGTAAGAGCATGATTAAAACAAGGACAAAGGAACATGTCAGAATTCACTTGCTTTAAAAAAAATTTAGTTTTTCTATTCCTTTCACATTTTCCAAATGTAAATGCACACAAAGCTTTTTACGCTATGGAGTGACCTGAAGTAATTTTGCAATCTCGCAATTGCACATTTATTTTGTACTATTCAGAAGGTTTGATTTGCTAGAAGAAGGTCTGAATATTGAGATAATACATCGCAATTACCTTTTAATATTGTGGCGGAAACAAGCTTCCATAGCATGAATAATTGTTTGAATAACCTTATTCATTAACAACTTTTATTATTGTCATTTGTTAATGTATTAACATGATCAAACAATGATTTTTTTTTACGCTGTTTATTAATCTTTGTTAATATTAGTTAATGAAAATACAGCTGTTCTTTGTTTATTCATGTTAGTTCACAGTGCATTAACTATGTTAACGAGCACAACTTGTGATTTTAATAATAAAGCATTAGTAAATGCTTAGATATAGTAAGATTAATAAGTGATGTACTGTTCATTGTTAGTTCATGTTAACTAATATTGTTATCTAATGAACCTTATTGTAAAGTGTTACCAAAAAAACTCACAATAAGTATTTATTTTTATATGACAAAGAATTTATATGACATCAAAAACTCCAAACACAATGTGTTATTAAGAATGTAAGCCCTAATGATATTTGATCAAATCTTTAGTCTGCTCCCCGTTACATTAATATTACAATAAAGTGACCTTTCACATCACATGTGCTTTCACAGCGCTACTTTAATAACACTGTGACTGTTTCCAACCGCTAGGTCATTTTAATAGAACTTTTAGGAGACCAAATTATTATGATGAATTAATGCTGTAAACCTGAACAATGCTGAAGGCTTTCTAACTAATGTTTTGGACCGAGTCTTTGCTCTGAGGGAGTAATAACCTCATTTCTATAATGTCTTGTGATATGTTGACCTTATTCTACAGACGTCTGCAAAGGAAGTTTTAGTAGCTAAATTCGTTGACCTCCTCCTCAATTCTCTCTAGTATTTGTAAATGAGCTATGTTGCTGTTTATATTGCTGTTTATATTTACTATATATCACACAAAATCACTTAAAGAAAATGCAAAAATTTTATTAAATAAAATGTATATATATATATATATATATATATATATATATATATATATATATATATATATATATATATACACACACACACACACACACACACACACACACATACCTGATTGCTTTAAACAATGTTGAAATGATTATTGCAATATATGCAATATATTTATTTAATCAGAAATTACATCAGAAATCTCATTTGCCCTTTGCTGTTAGGGGTTAGAATAACAAACTACATTTTTATGTTTCAAAGCAATTTTCTCTTTTTCTCTAAAGAAATCAAAATGACACTGAAATACAAAGGAGGAGCTGCTTTCATGGATCCTATTTTATGAATGAATTACTTTCCTGAGCAGGAAAATAACAAGTATACTCATAGTTTGTCCGTCAATAAGGCCAATTTACACTTTTTTTAAAGAGAAACATTTAAGTTATGCATGCTCCAGCCAATTCCATAATGTTTCAGTCAATTCCATAGTAATTGAATCCAAAATATTTGAATGTCTAAACAAATATACTCTAACAGTAAACAGCAGCTGGTTCATTATGATTAAAAACTAGCGTTTGACTATTTACAAGATTTCTGCCATTTATGCACAAGTTATTCAATAATTTAATAAACTAGACATTTATGACAGTTGCAACGCAAAAATGTTTGTTCGACAGAGGATTGATTCATCTTGAATGTAGATTGTTAGAAATAGAACAGCATTTTTTTATACAGACGTGGACAAAATTGTTGGTACCCTTTGGTCAATGAAAGAAAAAGTCACAATGGTCACAGAAATAACTGTTATCTGACAAAAGTAATAATAAATAAAAATTTTTTTATTTTAAATGTTATAAGAGAAAGTCAGACATTGTTTTCAACCATGCTTCCTCTAAATTATTTAAAAAATAAACTCACGAAACAGGCATGGACAAAAATGATGGTGCCCCTAGAAAGAGAAAATAATGTGACCAAAGGGACATGTTAATTCAAGGTGTGTCCACTAATTAGCATCACAGGTGTCAAGTGTGTTTTGTAATCAGCCATTGGGCCTATATATTGGCTCCAGGTAATCACTGTGTTGTTATGTGTTTGTGGTTTACACATCGACATGGACCAGAGGCTTGGCTGGAAAGAGTTGTCTCAAGAGATCAGAAAGAAAATTATAGACAAGCATGTTAAAGGTAAAGGCTATAAGACCATCTCCAAGCAACTAGATGTTCCTGTGACTACAGTTGCACATATTATTCAAGTTTAAGATCCATGGGACTGTCATAGCTTGCCTCCCTGGACGTGTGCCGCAGGAGGAAAATTGATGACAAATCTAAGCAACGGATAATCCGAATACAGCAAACACCAAAAAGACTAGAAAAGACTTCTAAAGAGATTATAGGTGAACTTCATGCTATAGGAACATCAGTGTCAGATCGCACCATCCGGCGTTGTTTGAGCCAAAGTGGACTACATGGGAGAGTGACCAAGGAGGACACCATTGTTGTCCAACGAATCATAAAAAGCAAGACTGGAATATGCCAAACTACATGTTGACAAGCCACAAAGCTTCTGGGAGAATGTCCTGTGGACAGATGAGACAAAAATCGAAGTTTTTGCCAAGGCACATCAGCTGTATGTTCACAGACGAAAAATGAAGCATATCAAGAAAAGAACACTGTCCCTACTGTGAAACATGGAGGAGGCTCTGTTATGTTCTGGGGCTGCTTTGCTGGCCTGGCACAGGGTGTCTTGAATCTGTGCAGGGTACAATGAAATCTCAAGACTATCAAGGAATTCTAGAGAGAAATGTACTAGCCAGTGTCAGAAAGCTTGGTCTCAGTCGAGGTCATGGGTCTTGCAACAGGACAATGACCCAAAACACACCGCTAAAAACACCCAAGAATGGCTAAGAGGAAAAAATTGGACTATTGTAAAGTGGCCCTCTATGAGCCCTGACCTCAATCCTATTGAGCATCTTTGGAAGGAGCTGAAACATGCAGTCTGGAAAAGGCCCCTTCAAACCGGACACAACTGGAGCAGTTTGCTCATGAGGTGGGCCAAAATACCTAAAGAGGAGGTGCAGAAGTCTCATTGACAGTTACAGGAAGCGTTTGATTGCAGTGATTGCCTCAAAAGGTTGCGCAACAAAATATTAAGTTAGGGTACCATCGGTTTTTGTCCAGGTCTGTTTCATGAGTTTATTTTTTTAATAATTCTGTTGAAGCATGGTTGAAAAACAATGTCTGACTTTCATTGGTTAACATTTATAGAATTTTATTTATTATTACTTTTGTCAGATTAAAGTTATTTCTGTGACCATTGTGAGTTTTTCTTTCATTGACCAAAGGGTACCAACAATTTTGTCCACGTCTGTATATATATTAAAAGTTTATCAGCACAGTTTATTAATTGTCTATGAAGTGCATGTTATGATATTTGCTCTCTGGTCTGGGATTAGGGACTGGACTGGTGTCTTATTTTCTTTTTTTTATTCTCAGATTCTTTTTTTATTTTCAAGGCTATAAGAGAAAGGAAGTGACCTTGTCAACAGGAGTGTCCCTCTAAATTGGACGAAGAAGTGGGGTCTCGCCAAACTAATCTCATAGTTGAGAAGTGTGTGCATGAGCGAGAGAGAAATGTCATTACTTCTGACTGATGTAACTCCTCTGACACCTCACTGAATGACCTGAGGTGAACAAGTGTGTTTGTGTGAATGTGACCTTGAATGAATCTTTGTACAGCTTCTATCCTCAGGCTGTTATGTGTTTGTGGTTTACTCATCTTTTCAAGCCGGCTTGGCTGTCTTTTAATCTTGTGCCTTACACATCTGTCGAGTTAGCCTCTGATGCTGAGGATGTGTGTATGTGCGCATGGTGTTCTGTGCTAACATAGGAGCTCTTTTTCGGAGAGAGCACCGGTGAAATTACTGCCAAGAATAAATTGATTCTTGTCATGTTTCATATCTTGCTCTCCTCTCTGTGTATACTTGTATAACCTGGACAACACGCCACAGCAACGAACCATCCGATAACTACAGCAAACACCACTGGAGTGGAAAGACAAATAGTGAAGCATACACACATATACCCACATATATATATATATATATATATATATATATATATATATATATATATATATATATATATATATATATATATATATATATAGGAGTGTGTTCAGAATGACATCCCTCCGATAATTTTACAGTGTAGTATATAACAGGCTTGACATTTGTGATAAGTGAAATGGTCACAAGCGAGGTGCTGTCAGCCATGCAGTTTCAGCTATATATAAGTTATATCTGATCGAACTGCCAAACATTTTCAAACAAATCACAAATGCAAAATTGTAATGTAATCACAAATATATGAGCTATTTAATTCCACAAAAACTGTCATTGAATCATTTATTCAACCTATTTGTTTAATAAATAGACACTTTGATCGTGTGCTACTCCGAACAGCTCTTTTGTGCCGTTATTCAAAGTATATTTTCATTGGTGCAAAAAAAGTTTATGTATTTATCGTGTCTGAATTGTTGCTTCTCAATACCAATGCTTTATTGATTCAGTACTTTTTACTGATTAAAAGTATATCATCCTCCTTGTTACTCTTCTAACTTCTCAGAAACTGCATACGTTGTTGCTGATATGCAGTAGATCTCACAAATTGGTAAACAAAGTTTGTACTCATCATTTCCGCCGTCATGCATTTATACATTTTCATTTGGTCATTTTGCAGACGCTTTGTATCCAAAGCAAATAACAACTGGGGAATACATTCAATCATTGTTCAAATAAGATAAAAAAGGGGAAGAATAAATAGAAAAACAAAGTTGAAGTCAAGTAGTGTCGAAAGAGATCATTTTTCTTTGCAAGGGATTCAGCATTCCAGAATTAGGAAGATCATTCCACCAGCCAGGAAATGTTAACAGGAATTTTCTGGAAAGTGATTTTAAGCCTCTGTGATGATACCATGAGGCATCGCTCACTTGTAGATCTGGAGGGAATGCAGTGTAGGCGAGTGCTGAGCTTGTGGTTGTTCTGTATATGCAAGCATCAATGTCTTGAACTTGATGCGAGCTGCAACCGGTAGCCAGAGCAAGGAGCATTGGCTCTTTTGGCCTCTTTTGGTGGCTGCATTCTGAATTATTTGTAAAGGTTTGATTGTGAATGAAGGATGTCCAGCCAGAACAGTAGTAGTCCATCTTAGAAATAACAAGGGCCTGGACAAGAAGATGTGCAGCGTGCACCTTTAGAAAGGACCTGATCTATCCTGATCTATTTTCAATGCAAACCTACAAGATTGAGCTGTCTTTGAAATGTGGTCTTTGAAAGTCAGTTGCTCATCAGAGATTGCACAAAGATTTTTGACTTAAGTTGATGGGGTAATGGTAGAAGAACTAGCTGGATGGTGAAAACATGCTGTAGATTTGGAGTGGCAGGGAAGACAAGAAGCTCAGTCTTGACCAGGTTGAGCTGTAGGTGATCATTTATAATAAAACAGATTTGACAGAGACTTATATGATGAACAAGAATGAAAACGCGCAATGTTTACACAGTTCTATGGTCATTATAAAGAGTGGTGGAAAATAGACTGCAAAGAATCAACATGAATTCATGTGTTAATCCATACTTGATATAGAAGAGCTCCTGCAACCGTATGTGTGAGAGAAATGAAAGAGTGAGAGAGAGGGCATGAAGAGCTTTGAAACAGCAGTCTGAAAAAATCGTGTTGGTGCTATGGCAACATGAGATCAGCTGTAGTGTCCAGGTAATAGGATGTTAACTGCAGTGCAGTACCTGGCATCTAAATTCGCACATTTCCTCTAGACACATCGCTAGAACTTAACTTCTAGCGATTATCGTTGAATTGATGGCACAGATACTATTTAAACTAAACTGAGCTACACAATGACATCTGTGAATTTAATAATGAAATGCCTTTAACTGAAAATTGAGTGTTTAATCTTGCCATTATACATTCCTGACACTATTCTCTGATTTGATATTGTTACACAATCTGTATTGTTAAAAGCTCTATATAAATAAAGGTGACTTGACACATTAGAAATAATATCTGCATTGTCTAAAGCGATTAGTTTATTATCAAGTGACAATAAAAGATGCAATAAATGAATACATGCCATTATAAATAGACTTTTTTTTAATACTGTATTTACTTAACATTTTTCTTTTTTTTTCTTCTTCGCCAAAAAGTGTCCGGTGACTTCAGGCTTCTTCTTTTTTTTTATTTTGTATTGAAAGAGTTTCATATCACTTTAGAAACCCAACATTACTGTTTCCAACCCATCACTTAGCAGTAGATTTGCATGGCGGTAATTATTCTCTGACTACATCCCACTTAATTGCAGTCAAAATGGAGTTGTATATTCGAGTGCTCTCTGGCCTGCAGCATCCCTCCACCTCCTCTCAGCGGTTGCCTGTGTCAATGTGCCACGAGCCCAAGTTAGCGTGGTGATTCAGCTTTTTTAATGTAGCCTTACTGCTATTTCCGCCCCATTATAAAGCTCTCAGAGGGCTGTAGTCCACCTGTAGTCATTGTAGAGGATCATTACAGATCCTCTGAAAGCATGAGCAGCCCAGTCAGTCAGGCTTCATTGTTTGAGAGCAGCTGCACACAGCAAAAGGGCCACTTCACCCCTCTAGTCATCCAGACCAACATTGGTAATGGCCACCATGCCCTCTATTGATCCATCTCTCTTGGAGATGAACATATACTCTCTTTTCCTCTCTCTGTGTTGCTCATCCATCTGTTGCCATCTGTTCCTAATTTGTGCTGAGTATTGTTCCTTAACAGGGATGTAAACGCTGTTTCATTTATAAACACTGATACTTGCATATTATGTAAGAGAGACAATCTGTCTCGTACTTTCTCGTATGCATGTGCAAAATTTTAAGCAAGTTATTTACTGTCATGTCAAGCAAGCACACATTCTTTAAGAGATTAAGTTACCCATCTGTAATACGCACAATATAAAGCTTTGTGTTAAATTGGATTTCTTTTAAAAATGGCTCAAATGATATCACACATCATTTAAAATGACAGATAATTATTTTGATAGTTTCTGATTTATGTACACACACAAATATTATAAATATTATCCTGTTTTAATGTTTCATTAGTCATTTTTCGTACATTTTTTCATTAAAATATATATGTATATTAAACATAGAAGCTCTCAATGTTTGTTCGAATACCTTGAGAAATCGTGTCTCAATTCAATGAACAATATCCCATGAATTATTTCACTGGGATATGCTTGGAATCTCTTTGTTTGTCTTCCCAACGCCTGACTTTTGTTTCTCTCCTGGCTTGCTTTCACCGGGGGGGTTTAAAACTTTATTGTCTCATCTTTTCTCCACTTCTTATTCATATTTTCATCCTTCACTGTGGGAATTTTTCTAAAGGAGAGAAACACAATAGACCATATATTTTACCGCTCAAAATGATGGAAAGCATTTTGAAATGATCTGAAATGCACTAAATGATGGAAATTTTTCTATAAATCTTCTATGTAAGTGCAACTGGATCTCTATCCGTACACTCTGGGGACTCCAATATAAGGTGTCACTGAAATATGTTCACATCTTCACACAGTTACATCCGTACACATTTAACACTCCTTTGCTTTGATTTAGGTTTTTATTTAATTATTTTTTCATTTTGTGATATTTTGCCTTTGCCTTTACACTATGAAAATACTTACATTCTCTCTCTCTTTTCCCCATCTTTCATTTGAAAATTTCAACACTGCATCTGTTTCCTCTACTCTCTCATCGAAACCTCATGGTAATTGAGTTTGCTTGTTAACACATCTTCACGGAATGCCTCATTAAAATGCCATAGCCCCGTGATTAAGTATGCGTGTGACTAGAGGGGCATAAGGAACTTGATTGAAAGTAAAAATGAAAAGCATCGAGAGCATGTTAAGGCCCTTTGAGTAAGCTACAAAAAAAAAAAATACCCATAATAACTGAGTTGCTAAGCTTCTAAAACCGGTTACAGTCAGCCTTGTCATGATTTTGCTTAATATTTGACACTGACAACTTGATACTGACAACATATAACTTATTTTAAAAGTACTAAGCTTTAAAGTACAAGAGAAGAAAACGATCTCTTTGCCAAAATTACATTAGCATTAGCATGCTAGTCACCCCTGGCAGCATCTGTCTGGATCGCCTGAGTGCCGTCTCATTTCATTTCACAAAAACAGAGAAATTAGAAAAACGAGAGAGAGAGAATGCAAAAACAGATTCTGACAAACCAGCCCAATCCACAAAGGCTGTCGAATTAATTAACACACACTTGTATCCGTTAGTTACGACTCGATGGCCGTGATTCTGGCTTCGTCTCAGAGGCCGAGGGACCAGCTGCATATGGGATGCGTGCAGCATAAAACTGTCTCAGGAACATTTTTATGTGATCGTGGTACACAAACAGTTGAAGCAGAACAGAAGTTTGAGCGAGAAATCCCAACCCTGTCATTGTTTTGTTGATATTCTTCCAGAATACATCCACTTAAACTGCATCGGTGTGTTCCAGCAGGGTTTTGGGGGTTTGGATTTGGTATCAAACGATCAAGAGCGCTGTTGTACTGAAGCTAATTATTGTTGTTATCGTATTTGGAGAGTTGATTTAGTGAGGAAATCTGATGAATCATTTCATCCATACCCAAACACCCCACCATAGAGGTCAGAAAGCATTTTTGTCAAATCCAGCGGCTGTGACATTGCATTGATCTTTATCAGCATGTTTCTTTTCGGCACATAAGAGCTGAGAGGCGACAGAGCGTTGAGAGGACACATGTTGATGGCTACTGCCGAGATGCCTGCCGTCGAACATCTGTTTGGTGTCTATGGAAACCATCACCAACATTTTTTACTTGCTCAGCAGCTGTTGGGGCCTTAGGACTGTTTATTAAGCTGAAGTTAGTATATATACATGGTGTCAAGATGTCAAGCATGTCATATACTAATATATATATATATATATATATATATATATATATATATATATATATATATATATATATATATATATATATATATTCTGCTAGCAACCATAGCTATTGCAAGAGCACATGTATCATTTCTTGAGTGTTTTCCGCCATCTCATTTATTTTAATCAGAATTATCTTTGCATCATTTGCTTTAAAAGCCAAAGGCAGGGCATAGAACATAGCTTGATTAATACGACTCAATATTGCAGATGTCTTTTTCCATCCATAACAAACCGATGTGTTACAGAGGAACTATTAGGAGCGCCCTTTTTACAAGTATGGATTTTAATTTAAAAGTGAACACTGTTAGGAAGTTCCCATTTTTATAACTTTATGTGAAAGTAATTATCCCTAACACACACAAACACAAATGCAAACCGCTCTTGTGAATTTTCATTAATGATCGCAAGTGAAAAAAGGAAATGAAACATTTTTCTTTCTTCTCTTAAGTAGTTGTCAGTTTTTATAGATAGTAAGTGACCAATCCGGCTACCATGTATTTCCATTCACAGGACATCTAATCCACATTTTTAGTCAAATGAGTGACCTTTGTTTGTTTAAAACACCATAATGCTTACAGAGGTATTGAGTGTTGCTAAATGTTCTTAATTTTTTATGAATAAATAAATTTGATATGATTTATTATAGTATATGCTGTTTAATGGCAGGTTCCCCCCATGACAGCTTAGCCTATAGCCTATAATGTGATGATGTATGCTATTTTCCATGTGTTTCTAAAAAAAAATATGAAAATGTTAACTTGCTTTTTTATGGCCTTTTGGGAATTGGCTTTCAGACATAAAAATATATATATACTGGCTTCAGAAGTGTGACAACTAACCACAGTCTCCATATATAATTTTAATAATCTGTAGTATGATCTAAAATATTAATAGCAGGTCGACCTCCATCACATGGTTCCAGGCTGAGGAATATGTCCCAGCATTCCCTCTCTACACTTCCAGCATGTTTGTCTTTCCAATATCTCTTTACTTTTCAGCGCTGATTCGCATTTCAGTTGAAAAGCTGTATACTTTTGAAATTACCTTTAGTTCTTGTGTAAGCATGTCTTTCTCTCTCTTCCTCTCTCGGGTCTCTGCTGGGAAAACACTCCAGGATTATTTGTCAGGCCAGGGAATTAGGGCACTTACATTTCTTTTTAGTCTACCTTTATACTTTGGGTAGGTGGTGTTATGTTAAAGTGAAAAGGGAAGATTACAAACTCAAACTTACAAAATCTTTTAAAACATACTAGTTGTCTTAAATACCAAGCTATTATACTCTAATATATTCACTAACAAAAAAAATAAATAATAAAATAAATAAACGTACATATTCAAAAAAATAATAATAACAAAAAATGTATATTTTATATTGATTCAAGGACCAAGGACTTGCAAAGGCATTTATAATGTTAGAAAAGATGAATGTCTTGTTTTGTTTTGTTTTTAGTTTAGTTTAGCTTAGCTTAGTTTTGTTTACCTTTTGTTTTGTGTTGATCAAATAATCCTATTACTGTTTCCACAAAATATTAAGCAGCACAATTTATTTAACATTTATAATAAATATCAATTCTTGATCACATGTTAGAATATGTAAATATCAGAATATAAAACAGATTTTTGCAGGATCATGTTTCACTGAAGAGTTGTTTTTTTTCCGTCTTATCAAATAAACGCAGCCTTGATGATGAGACTTCAGAAAATCATACTGTTCCATAAATAATTATTTATTTTCTGTGGGAAGAAATCAATACTCTGAATATGTGCTAGTTAAATCCATTTCAGGTTTCTATTTAATAACGTATTTTCATTTTCAACAGTTTTGTCTGTTTTTGTTTTGATTGCATTTCCCCTGAAGTACATCTCTAACTATAGCTTATTATTAGTAAACTGTATGAACATTTGCTTCTGGCTGGTCTTCATCTGGTCTGCTCTCTGACCTTGCATAAAAACACTGTTCATCTCTCACTGAGTGCCCTTCATCATCTATCCATCACTCAAGCCCACGATGATGCTCATAATTGTTATGATTTATCTGTTGCCATGGTACCGCATGTCCAAGAGAGCAGGCATGGCCTCCATCTAGACATGGCTGAGTCACTGCTGCACCCATTATATACACACACACACACACACACACACACACATTCTGTTTATGCAGCGTGGCTTAGGCAGATGTCACACAAAAGATTAATTTTGACCTTTTTATCTTGCTAGATGGAACTACATTGTCTGTTTTGTCCCCAGGGAGCGACAATGTGCAGAAACCTTAACAAACAACTGTGAAGTTGCTCAAAGATATTTAAATCAGTTACTTTCTTACCACTCTCGATCCCTAACCGTCAGGCACAAATATCTTTCCTTTGCCAGAGGTTGGATTTATCTGCTTGTGGTTTTTAGAGTAATCTTGGGTGAGTGTTCGTGGAAATGACCGTTGCATTGCTGACAGGGGAAATGAAATGATCGGTTTGCAACGTGATCTTTCTCGTCTTTTGGCTGAACGGGACGGTATTTATCATTTGGGGTAATATCAGGACACACGGCACTTAAAGGGAAATGAATTGGTGAGTGTCAAATTCTTGGCAGATGCTCATGCGCAGACATTCGGTTTGGCAGAAGTGGAATCTAAATTGCTTATGACAGCAGAAGTGGTGCTGGTAAGTTCGAACCTCTGCACCTAGAAAGCATGTGTCTGTCTGTCTGTCTGAATCAATGCGTGCTATTGACGAACTCTTCAAACATGAATTATTACTGGGCTGTCTTGTCATTGTGATACCATTTCCAAAATCTCTTTACACACACGTGCATAAAAGTTTCAGAACACTTATGAATTGCTCCCAAAGTAATCCCTTTTGTTATGGAGATTATTGATTTTGGGAGGATGATGTTCATGTAATCCAGACATTCACACTGATAATGTACGTACACAGAGGTTTACATCACTCTTTCAGTCTTTCCATTACACATCCTCTACTACTCCCCCTGTTCTCACAAGAGGTTTGAGCATCAGTTACTGCAAGACAAACAACACACCAACTTCGCCCCGGCTCATTCAGAGCTGATATTTCAGTGATATTTCTCTCATTCTTTCCATTTCCAGTAATTCTGACATGGTCAAAAAAGAGCTGAAGAGACACTTTCATTTTGTTCTGTACTGATGTGTAGTTATACATACACAATAAACATAATCCTTCAGTTGGTTGATTTCAGTTCACATTTAACCAGTAAATGCATGAATTTAGCGACCCAGACCTATGTATCCCGCACGGATGGCTCTCTAACCGCCGCAATAGCAGAATGCTCTCTTGATATTTTTTTCGAACTATTACAGAATAATAAAACTAAACGTATTTTGTTACCTTTTGAAACTCAAAAGGGTTCAATCAGAGCACACTTCCATTGTACATTCAGCCCCTGCCTCGTATTCGAAAGCTCAACCATATTCTCAAAATGATTTCATAATATTGACTTATAATATTTTAAATATTATAAATATGACTTCATTATATCTTGATCATTGATGGCTTATTCACCACATCCAGCATTAAATGACAGTGACATTTATATTTGATTGCGTATAGTATAGCACTGCAGTAAAGCCATTCAAACCAGTTTTTTTTTTTTTTTTTATACATTTATTTTATGCCTGTGATAATTATGAGTGAAACATCACATCAGCATTGCGTATCAAACAGATATTGAGTAATCAGATATGTAAATATAGATACGTATACATTACAGCGACCCTGTAGACTTTTACAAAGCAAATAATCAGAAAGCAGGCATATGTTTTACGATTTAGAAATACTAAGACAGCTGATGTATAACTTTACAAAATAAAGGAGGGTGAGGGTAGACAATGATTGCTAAAGACCTGTATGCATTTAAGGTTTAATTCTTTGCGTCACTTGCCATTTGTATTAGTGATATTTACTAGCAATTTCTAAGTGAAATATTAACAATGAAACCTACAACACAATATTATTGAAATTATTCATGTACAAAATATTTTAAATAGGCTACAGAAAGTTTTATCATTTGCAAAATCAACATTTAGTGTCGTGTCTTGCGGCTCTTCTGCTGTTGAAATGTAAAAAGAAAGAAAAACTTTTTTAGATTTTTTGCTGTTGTGGATTTTCTAGTTCTTTTATATTTTGAATATTTAAATAAGGAATCACAACGTCATTTAAAACTTGAAAGGTGTACCAACGTGACCAAAATGCTGATTTCATCAGTTTTTTGATTTAACGAATGAACTAACGAAAACCATTAATAAAAGATTTGGCTCCCTAACACAAGATTTATGCGAAATACAGTAGAAGGAGGAGGGATTTAGCGAGTGTAGCCACACCTCTCATACTTGCTTACTCTGCACTCTCTCTCTCTCTGCAAATGGAGAAATTTACACACACACAAACATATTCTTGTGCCAGAGTAATTTATACCAGCTTGAGCGATTTTTTAAAGTGTGGCCAGGTAACATTAGTCAACACTGACTTTTATAAATGCGTAATTTTATTCCTTTAAATAAACGCAAATGCATATTTGGAACAAGGCCGGGTAGTCTTAAGCAAATGAAAATGAAATATATTCTGTCACTTTGGGATGGGGAATGTATCACACCCTCAGTAAACAAAATTACTGGAATCATATTAATCTAATACAAAATTATTCCATTTGTAACTTTAAAAGCACACAAATTATACTGTCAGATTTTAACGGTTACACAAATTCTGCTTGATTTACTGCGTTATTTGTTTACGTATGTGAAATTTCACAGACTGTGCATTCTTCCTTCCTAAATGTTGTCATCCATCATTCAGGGACACGGTGCACAGCCAAAGCTCCTTCTCCAGGTCTCTTATTTTCGATCGTTTGGAGACTTTAAACTGCTTGTGTTAAATGCCCGTCACATCATGTCCCTCTAAGTGGCTTTGATTTGTCTTTGTTGAAGAAAAATGGACCGAATGTTTAAGTCAAACACTGTACTTTGTGAAAGGAAGCACACAGAGCTTTTTTTTTTTTTACTCATATCCCATCATGCACCAGGAAGGTAGCGTGTCATAGTGTTGTTCACCTGTGAGTAACAGCAGCTCAACAAAGTTCTTTTGCGCTTGTTTCGAGTTATTTCCAGTAACGCAAGGTCTTTCGATTAGCTCGCCGGTCGTTCTAGACAAGCTTTTGAGAGCTGCTCTTTGGAAGTTTCTCTCTTTTTCTTGCTCACTCTCATCTAGGTCCTCCATTCGCTCAGCACTCAAAGAAATATGAATATTTGATGCCGTTACATTTGCAGTAGTGTGAGCAGAGTCTGGGCTTGTTAAATTTTTGCTATGAGAATGTGTCTCTGTGTGGATAAGTCAGGGATGAGTTGAATACTCAGTCAAAGGTGTCTGCGTTTTCTGCTCGCTCTCTTCCTCGCTGCTCTTTGATGGAATTCCCGCTCGAGCATAAAGCGCAGGACGACGAATGCCGCTCACCGCTCGACCAGCCACCCATTTCACCGTCTTCTGAATACCGCAAGCTAGAGGATTTGCAGTGAATGGGCAGAAAAATGAAAAGCGGAAAGATGGAGGACGTCAGATTTAACTTTTCATGTCTGTTTCAAAAGCGCCACCTCATATGAAAGCACTTCTATATTGGTTTGAGAGAACTTCTCTTCGCAATTTACACAAGTCTCGTCCAGATTTAAATCAAGGCCTTGTGAAGAGCTCGTATTAATCTAAAATTAACAAATGAGCCCTGATAAAGGAAACACGATTAGGTTCACGCAGGGGTGTTTAATTGCATTAGTCATCATCTATGGGGACTTAAAAAGTAAAGAACTTATGAAGGCAATGCTTTTTGAAAACTTTTGCACACTGCCATTGGTATAATATAAAGGCAGTCACAAATATATAATGCTTTAAAATGTGATTTCTTTGTTGGCCAATGAATTCATCAAATTAATCAGTGTCAGATAGATCAATATTTGCTGATAAAGAAAAATACTGAATAAAAATAAGCAAATAATATTATTGCACAAGTTGTCAATAAAATATAAATACAGTTATTTCACATTGCACAGAAATCCATCTTAAGAATATTTCAGCGAAAAATGTTATTTAATTTCACATGTTCGTGGTTTTAATTACAATAAAAATTAAGTTCATTAAAAATTCCTAGCCCTAAAAGTGAACCCAGGTTATAGTTTTGGCAAGAGTTCTTGAGTACATTTTTAAGCTGTTTGGAGATTTCTTAGACTCCTATAATAAAGTATTAATTAAACTCTTATTTTCGTGTGGTTGTGTCACTCAAAGAGCCCTCATATGCAGAACCAGAACAGAGAGCAGCCTGTGTTTGTTTAAATAATTCAATAATGCAATAATTCAGCCTGAGTGTGTGCTGATCTCTCTTCTGTTGCAAAAATATTCCTGACTGAGGTTCACACTACCACAGGGCAGGCAAATGCTCCTAGCCCAGCTGCAACAGGAAACTAACACTGGATGTCTGTCCACACCAATCAGTAAAACACACACCACAAAGGCACATAAGCATTCACACCTCCTTAGGGCCATGATTCATATTGATATAAAACCTGGTTAGAGTTTTAAGATCATCATAATGTGTAATGTTATACTGTGGCGCTTGGTGTGTGTTTAGGTCTGTTGTTCTATGTACATGTCAACATAAAATCTGTTAGTATTAAGCTGTAGCAAGCTGATGAACTGCCTAAGTAAAATGTACTTTCCTCACAAAAAAAAACTAAAACATTAACACTCATTCAGTTTTCATTTGCCTTAAAAGAATAGTTCACAAAAAAAATTCTTCATTTGACAGATTTGGAGAGATTTATATAATTTACAAACACTGCAGTGAATGGGTGCCGTCAGAACAATCCACAAGTAGTT